>NW_008795017.1:1389642-1401175 GCF_000699145.1 Aptenodytes forsteri
GGTCGGCTCCTCATCCATCCCCAGGCAGAGCTCCATGCACTCCAGCTGGTCACTGACATAGAGGGCGACACCCCCTCCTCATCTCCCCTGCCTGTCCTTCCTAAAGAGCCAGTAGTGGAGCTGGATTCAGAATCAATTAATAAAAAGAAAAGAAACAAATTTCAAGGACCACATGGAAACACTCAAGAGTTCTAAATCAACTTAATTATGATTAAATACTTCATATTTATACATTAAAAGCACTAACAATGATAGGTAACTATTACTTGCTGGCAGCTGGATTTGGTAATAGAATAAGAAAATGACCTTTAAGAAAAGGTTCGGGGGATGATGCAGGTGTAAACAGTTGAACAAGTATGAAGAGATACGCGGATAAATATGACATACAGAGTTCAATATCAATAATTAAACACCTTTCTTACAGAGGAAAGGTGTGCCTCACAGAGCTATTAGATTTCTGTGAAGTGAAATAGCATATGAATATGGGTGGTCCATTCAGACTTGCACACACAAGGCTCTTACAAGCTTTTAACAATAATCTTGTCAGAAGGCTCTTAGAAAAATGAATTACCATTGGTAAGAAACAAGTTTCACTTATGGATTAGTAACTGATTAAAATAAGAAAATAAGTTCAAGCCTAAAAAAATACCAATAATCACCAAGGAAGAAGGTTACTGGAAGTAGGTTCATTGTATCAATAAAAAATAATTCAGTTAAGGACATGAACAGTGAGGTGACAAAGTTTGCTGATGATACACAGTTATTCAAGAAAGTCAATGCTAATGCTGATTACAGAGTTACAGAAGTGAACGGGTAATAAAATATATAAAATATTCAGTGTTGACAAATGCAAAGTAATAAGGATGGGAAAAACTATAGAAAATTATAGGTTCTAAATTAGCTATTATCACTTAGAGGACAGATTTTTGGAGTCATTGTAGATATTTCTAAGGAAATGCCAGCTTAACAGAAGTCAAAAAGGAAATATAAAGTTAAGAAATTATTAGCAAAGAAATTGAGAGCAAAACAGAAAACTTGGTATTTCCACTGTGTGCAGCTGCATCCTGAACCCTGTATACAATATTTCTTAAAGGATAGACCAGCACTAAAAAACTTACAAAAAAAAAAAAAAAAAAAAAAAAAAAAAAAAAAAAGCATAACCAATGTATAGAACTATTTCAGAGTCTATTAGTGGTCCAGATTAAAACTCCAGTTCAGCAGCTACCTAAAACACTACTGCTAGGAGCTGGAGAGTATATTGGGGAAGGACCAGGCTGCCTTCAGTATTTCTTATAATTTTTCTTTCATTTTTTCTGTGAGGTCATTAGCAGAGTCAAGGGAGAAAGAGTGAGGAGTTCATCCAAAGGCTGATCGAAAACACAGAAGGTAATAATTTACAAGGAGTCATGCTTAAAAGGGAGTCCATCTTTCTCCTGTGACTGTACAGAGAGCCTGGGAGGACTCTTGTCCTAACTAACTAAGGCAAATAAGTCCAGGTTTCCAAAGCTGGGCAGCATAGTGAAATCCCTTTACCTTTCTTTGTATCAAAGATGAACTTGTTAACAGAAATTTTATCATTTTATTTAAGGAAAACTGAATTATTGTCTTTCCTAGTCCAAAAATAAACAAAATATATGATCTTAAGTTTTCCAGACTAGTTCACTTATGCAGTGAAAGGATAAATTCCTTATACATTGGAAGGACCAATTCCTGAATAAGCTGGGAGCTACTTTATACTAACAACACTAAAGCAAACTCAACAGGAGCATCTTAGCAATAAATGAATTGAAGGGTGACAGACATCGGCTCACTGTACTCCAGAGCAAAAGGTCACCACGAGAATATTACTTTAGTTCTCCTCTAATTCAATAAATAGCTCTCATGGAGTTGTACTGGGTCCCAAAATAGGAATATTATTACAGTGGGGGCCATTATTTCAGTGGAGTGATGAAAGCCAAATATTTGCAGTAAGTACGTGAAGTATCATCAGTTGCGGAAAAGAAAATCTTTGTAGCACAGAAATAAGGTAATCATCAGCTGGCTGATATTAACGTAAGCAGTTTGCCTGAGCTCAGCCAAAACAGATGTTCAGGGGACGCAAACCACCAAAGGTTCATTGACTATAATAATTTATACTAATACCTGACCAAAAAAACCTTACCCTCTTCCAATGATATGTTTGAATTAAAATGGCAGGCAGCTTTGATCCTCCACAGCTTCTTGGAGAATTCTTCTTGGAGACCTGCAGGATGGCTCTTGAGTCCATGCACTGCTCTGCTTATCCACTCAGGACCTCGCAGGGTTGTCAACAACCATTACTCACATACCACACAAAGGCCATCATATGGATACTGAAAAAGAAATTTGCTTTTAAACATCAGCTTGATCTGGAGAACAAGCATCCTGAAATCATGATCTGCCAAGAAAAAATATTCCAAATCTTCTGGACTGGCCAGAAAAAAAAAAAGAAAGCAAAACATAGAAGCCTAGTGTATGGTACAGATTGGCTAAATAATCAGGAGAGCTTGTTACTGGCACTGAACTGTGCAACTTAGTGAGGTAAATAAAATACAGTCATTTGGGAAAACACTGTGAGTATCTAAAGGTTAGAGAAAATATTCCAGGGGTTAACTGCCAGACTGTTTGAAGATAAAGTGTTTTATAACACATACCATTGTGGATATAAGTGTTTGAGTAGTTGACACAACAAAAAATGATTTCTGACAGTTATTTCTGGAATGAAGGGGAAAAAACAAAATGTTGCTGTGACATTCAGTGTGGCATAAGGTCATGTCACATTAATTGTACCACTCAAGCTGACACAGTGTATCATGATGAGCATGGTGAAAAGTCAGGGTCATCACTGCAGTGCCGTTCATCTGTTTGTACCTCAAAAAAAACCCCAAACAAACAAACAAAAAAAGAGAGGGTCCAAGGAGAGTTTGAAAAGCTGCAATTAAACAATTACTTTCCTCTAAAAATTATATCTAATTTCAATTAAAAAGGAGCATGACACAGCAGTAGTATGAAATTTTGCAGCAAAGGGCAAAACCATACCAATCACACAGTGACTTCTCTAATCCATTTTGTCCTCCAGACATGCAAAACTCAATTTTAGGGAACAAAGCTTTAGCTTCTGTAAGGCAATGCAATCATACTGGGAATCAAATCTGGTACTAGGCAGTAGCAATGTAAGCAACTGAATACCTACAGACAAACCAGCTGGTACCTGTGACCCACCGTGCCTTACAACACTGATTCCCCACAGCTGAGGGTGAAATCAGAAAGTGTGGTAAATCAGAAAGTGCACAGGTAATCAAAGAGAGTATTTCCACCTAGCAGCTACTGACAGAACAACCTGAATCTTTAGGGTTGTCCTTCCTTGCAGCTCTCTGCCCGCTACCAAGATGTTTTATCCCTCTTCAGCCCCTTCCTTTTACCTATGGCAGCCCTTCATCCTTGAGGTGGCAAAATTCAGTTTTGCCTACACTGCTTTGAAAACTTGAAGCAGCTTTTCTGAGAGTTACTGGAGAAGCAGGGCCGTTCTCGGGAAACGGAGCACTACTCGACTGACTCATCTCTCTGTTACCTGTTGCGCTTTGGTGTAATTTCATTGATTTTCACAATGTGTGGTCTGTGCCTTCTGAGGGCAGCTCAGGCAGAGCTCAGCCACTTCACATTTGCTTTGGCAGCAGCTAGATGGCCAATAAGAACATTTATAAGTGAACCCACATGTTTATGCTAGCCACAACACGTGCTGTCCCTGGCTCAGCAGGTGTTTATATGGGTAGAAAAGAGTTACAGCTATGGTTCACTCAGGTACCTCCAGTAATTTAAAAGTTAGGCTTCTAGTTTATGTCATTTAGCTTTCCACTATAGTGTTGCAGCTATTGACCACCTCGTAAATTCAAATCACAATCGTAATCTCCAAACACCTGTCTGAGGATATTTATTAAACCATTCTTGGTAGCTTATCTTAAACCCATGGGTTTGCCAGTATAAGTAGCTCTACATTTTGCTGGATAAAAAGTGGATGCTGCTATATTTCTGTGCAGAGTTCCTCATTCTGCACAACAGGACTTATGACCAGTACAGAATTTCACCTCTCATGCAAGTTTCCCTCAGACCGTCTCTTTCTCCCTCAAGCCCAGTAGCTTACAAATAGTAGAACCATCAGACAGCAATGCTTTATTAAGCTTTGGCAGGAAGTCTATGTGCATTTTCACCAGAGTTCAGATTGCAAGAAATCCATGAACCAAATCTCTGGAGAAGTAGCAAAAAGTCCCTCATTCCCTACATCCAAAGGAAGGCCAAAGGTCTTGAGGCTTTCAAAAGTAGCTCCAGCATCTTAAGTTTACATCAGAAACAGTTCATTAGCCCGTTGGAGGAGAAACGAATAATATAGTCATCTTGAACATTTCTTTATATATGTTAAATTATTTTCTAGTCCCATCTGGTCTCTTCAGGGAAATTAAGTGCTAGGGAAAAAGAGATTAATCTGTTTCATCTATTTTACTAGAAATAATCACAGTAAATTAATTTGTGCTGATTTGCAAAATCAGCTAAAATAACATCAGTTAAATTATATCAATTATTTTTGGTTCTGTGTTATATACACCATATCACTTTGGCAGACAATCTGGGAAATAAAAGGATTTGAGGAGCTAACCAAACACCTGTCTGAGGATATTTATTAAACCATTCTTGGTAGCTTATCTTAAACCCATGGGTTTGCCAGTATAAGTAGCTCTACATTTTGCTGGATAAAAAGTGGATGCTGCTATATTTCTGTGCAGAGTTCCTCATTCTGCACAACAGGACTTATGACCAGTACAGAATTTCACCTCTCATGCAAGTTTCCCTCAGACCGTCTCTTTCTCCCTCAAGCCCAGTAGCTTACAAATAGTAGAACCATCAGACAGCAATGCTTTATTAAGCTTTGGCAGGAAGTCTATGTGCATTTTCACCAGAGTTCAGATTGCAAGAAATCCATGAACCAAATCTCTGGAGAAGTAGCAAAAAGTCCCTCATTCCCTACATCCAAAGGAAGGCCAAAGGTCTTGAGGCTTTCAAAAGTAGCTCCAGCATCTTAAGTTTACATCAGAAACAGTTCATTAGCCCGTTGGAGGAGAAACGAATAATATAGTCATCTTGAACATTTCTTTATATATGTTAAATTATTTTCTAGTCCCATCTGGTCTCTTCAGGGAAATTAAGTGCTAGGGAAAAAGAGATTAATCTGTTTCATCTATTTTACTAGAAATAATCACAGTAAATTAATTTGTGCTGATTTGCAAAATCAGCTAAAATAACATCAGTTAAATTATATCAATTATTTTTGGTTCTGTGTTATATACACCATATCACTTTGGCAGACAATCTGGGAAATAGAAGGATTTGAGGAGCTAAACTACTGGAAGATATGTAGCAATATTTATAGGTAGATCTGTCTACAAAACGGAAAATCTGCTTCATTAAAAAAATTGCATTGTGAAATGTAATTTTGTTCTGCATATATTGAAAGATTTTTTCCTAAGAGAAAACAGGTAAGAAAGAAAAGGATAAATTTCAGAACAGATAGTACTTAGGGCTTTCACACTAGGATTAGTATGAAATTAGTAGGCAACTTTCTGAATCCCTAGTTTGTCCAGCTGATGATATAGCTACACAGTAGAGGCATCAGAGTAAATTTTGACATCAACAATCTTCTGCAATGAGCATGGAAGTCTGCATGGCCTAGAATGTCTAGACTATTTGGAATTTTGTGCACCTACAGCTTAATTATTTTGTTGTCCAAGCAGGCACAAATACTCAAACACCATGTTACAGTCCATAGGGTCAATCTACCCTCAGTCTTGGAACTTAAATCTGGATTTTTGACGTTTCAGATGAGATTCTTAACCACTAGGGGATTTTTTTTCTAAAGTTGACGCTAGGAATCTTTACTAGATGCTAGCAGGGTTTTTTATTAAATGTTATTGAAAAGATAGTAATCAGGAACAGAAAGATAAACAGCACCCTGCGTCTTTAGGTCAGACTCACTATGTTGCTAAGCACTGAAAGACTATGGTCATACCACTACAAAGAAAAAAACGGATCAAAACCTTAATACCTTGAAATACTATTTTTCTCAGTTTTGAGGTCTAGACTGTCTTGCTTGCTTCCTTCCGAACTTCCTTCCTTTCTTATGAGAGATGAATTAAAAGATATGACTGTAGATTTTGATGAGATAATAAATACAAACATATAGTAGCTTGAGGATTAGGCAATCAGTATGCTTGAGGGCAGAGCTGCCATTCAGAGATACCTAGACAGGCTGGAGGAATGGGTTCATGAAATTCAGCAAGGATTCAGGCAAAGTCCTGCACCTGGGAAGAAAGAAACTCTTATAATGATAAAGGCTGGGATGGACTAGCTGGGAAGCAGCTCTGCTACAAAGATGGACAGCAGAGTAAACACGAGTCAGCAGTGCATCCTAATATATTGGGCTGTATTAACAGGCCAGTGATCATTGGACGGTTGGAGGACTGGAGCACTGCTCCATGAGAGGGGCTGAGGAAATGGGGCTTGTTCAGGCTGGAGAAGAGATGGCTTTCAGGGGACCTAACAGCAGCATGTCGATATCTGTGAGGAGGTCATCAAGAAGATAGAGCCATGGCCTTCATAGCTGCGCATGGTGGAAGGGCGAGTGATAACATCATAAACTGAATTAGGAGAGTTTCCACCTGGAGGTAAGAGGAAAACTTTTCCGCATGAGGATAGTCAAACAGTGGAACAGGTTATCCAAAGAGTCTGCAGATTCTCTGTCCTCAGAGGTCTTGAAGACCTGATTGGATAAAGCCCTGAGCAATATGGGCTGAAATCAATGTTGAAGTGGTTTGAGCAGAAGGCTGGATTAGATGACCTTCTGATGTCCATTCCAAACTGAATGATTAGGCCAGATCCCACATTCCTGACTGTCCTGTTAGAATACAGAGTAATCTGACCTTCTTTAAGTAGTTAGATAGGCAAAGTATTCCTTTTGCTGAACAGTAAACATCCAATTTAGTTAACAGGAAAGTGCATTAATATTGTAGTGCAAAGAGAATGAAAAATGTGCATTGTTTAGGAATGCAATAAGTTAGCCACTTGCCCAAGTACAGCATTTGTAACTTAAAAGGTAACTTGGAAGGGATTCATCTACCCAAATATTCATGCCTACATGCAGTACAGATGATGACAGATGTCTACTAAAGATCTGACCAAGTCACCTTGGACTCCCTTTATAGTCAATGAAGAAAAATAGGCAATTTTAGGTACAATTCAGTATTTTCTGAAGTGGATATGCAAAGTGGGCCTGATGAATCAAGTCCTAGAACTTATTAGTTCTTTCCACTGATCATAAACTGGATTTAAGGTGATTAGTTCAGACATGGAAATTTACATGCTGTACATCAGAAATGAGGTGTGACGAAACCCAGCCGTTGTATTTAACTCATTTCCTCCAAGAAATCACACAAACACTCCCAAAATATTAAAACAAAGCACAGTACTGAAGATGTGAACAAGAGAACTCCCCATCCTGAGAACTGAAGAATCCAGCTGTATAAAATAAAACTTCTCTTAATCTTCCCAGTAGGGTAGATCAGAGTTTACATTTTGCGTGGCAATTTAATATTTTATTTTAGAGGGAAGAAAAAGCTGAGTAAGCAAAAAGGGAAATATAAATTTAATTCTGCCTTTTTTCACTAAGTGTATAAGAAATCAGGAGGAAATATCAGACATCCTCTACCGAGGCTTTGCATCCAAGCTGTCTGATCCTTTTCTTAGAATCAACATCTAGTAGAGTAAGGTTGGCTCTAACAAAAGGAAGATGATGTGTAGAAAATGCAGTCTTACTGTTCTACAGTATCCTACTGTTTACAATACTTGCCAGGAATGAGAGAACTGTAATTTCAGAGTATCCTCAGTCTAAGCAGGCTTGAATTTATTGCTTCTTCTTCTTAAGAAAGTACTTTATTCCTTATGTTCTAGCATTTCTAGGTCATACTCTTCACTAAACAATATGCAGCAGATACAAGGTTGCAAGATCCATGATCTTCCTGAAAGAGACCAGGTGTTATAAACCTGATTTTCACTGAAAGAAGGGGTATGCTTAAAAGAAAATGGGTGTCAACAAAATGTGTGTCCTTAGAATGTGCCTTTTATACTAGTTTGTTATGGGACTAAATGAATAAAAGTAAACAAAAACAGTTGCAAGAACAGTAATCAAAATAGTAGCTAGGTAACTGCAAACACCATCATTGCATCCTAATCACTACAAGTCCTTTTTATGTCCTAAGTTCCATATATCCTGTGCACTTAACTACATAAACTTCAAGTATACTTCACTTGTGAAAATGCTTATGTGATGTCTCTCCAATGGCTTAGCACTAAGAGAACTATTCTGGGTTCAAAAAGAGCTGTTTTTGAATGATATGGATTTAATTCCCTCCAGGCCAAACATCTCTTTCTTCTTAGTTATATTGATGATATAACTAATAACTGTGATGCAACAAGCTCCTAAGTAATCCATCACCAGCCTCACATCTCTTGTATTGGTTCTTATAGTCACATTCAAGATCATGACGAAGACCACAAAAGTTTAGACTTTCCTAGGCAACTGTCTTCTTGGACCTGGATTGCCATGGAAATTAAGCCGATATCTGTCTTTCCAAATCAGGGCACTTCTACATATGCTTTCGTATCTGTAGTCAAGCATCAAGGGAAACTATGGACCATCGAGAAAAGCAAAGACTATGTATTTATTTATATGAACAGTGTGGGAAAATATGTGATGACATTGTAAGCAGAACTTGGGTTCCTCATCCTCATTTAAGGCAGGATTTAAGATAACATAGTTCATCAGTCTCTTAACATTGCCATGTCCTCATGCCCTAGTTAAAACACAATTCAGTATTTAAAAAAAAAAAAAGAAACTACCCATGACAATCACTTGTTTTGAGTCATGTGTTTGTTTTGGGGGGTTTTGTTTTTTTTTTTTTTTTAATTTTTATGTTAGGTCTCCATCCTTGATGTTTGCCAAAGTATAAAATTTTTTGGGGGAAGTTTCGGTAAAACACCGTGATTGTTTTGGGGGGAGATAAAAGTAAGAAAATGCAATTTATCCATTACTGTGGCAACAGAAGAAAATAATAATGACCTTTTTTGAACAGGTGTACAATCAAGAATCACACAGTTTGAAAGATGGTATTCTGTACAGAATAACTCTCAACAATTACTGTGAATGACCTTTTCCTGACAGACACTGGTTTAGGTTTTGTTTTAGTTTGGTTTTGTTGGTTTTTTTTAATGAGGAACAAGCATTTGCAAATCTCATCATGAAATATGCTACATATTTTCCATTAAACTACTGGCCTGATCCAAACAACTTGAGGTCTAATGAGTACATATAGAATAGCTCCATATCCTTTCAGTCAGTCAGCTTGCTGTAACTTCTGCATCCACCTGACACTGAAAGATTTCAGGAAAAGGATTCACCTATACTGGGCTGAAGACTGATTCTATTTTGGTATTTCCGTATCACAAATGTGAAGCAGGAAGGACATCTCATCTTGTTTTAGCTAGACTGTCACATTCAAAACAAGCATTAATTTAGTTTATATTTGCAAATCTAAAATACCTTAATTCTCAACTGGTCAAAAATTTTCTGTTTTTTACTTACTAAGAAAAGATTATCTGGAAAGCACATTAGGATTTTACTGAAAAACTTTTAATTCATCATTACATGGGCTTTAAGGAAGATCCTTCCCCCAGAAAGTATCTATTCCTGCAAAAAAACCCCAACTATTATTTATGGAATTTTATGACAATGGGTTTGCTCACAGGAATACATGCTCTGCCAGGGTGTTGGAGTTTGCAACATTAAAGTCTAGAGTTACACGTAAAAGTTCAGTCCTGCTCCTGGTTTTACATGTACCATGTAACATCCTGAATTACAATTTTAGCAGTTCTTTTCTCTTCCCTCCACCTTATTTTTCCCATTGGAACTATCTAAAACACCAATCAGATTAGTGCTTGAGATTCCCCTTTTCCCATTTTCTTTTTTGTGTAGTACTCTTTTTGGTTACTAAACACAAGAAAATTGTCTCATATTCATTAAGTGTTTTTTTGCTTGGGGTTTTTTTTTCAGATTTTTTCATAAACAATTCCCAAGTAGTTTTGAGTTGGGTTGTAATGGGGCTAAGAAGATGAAGAACACTGTAGAATTAATAAGTTTAAAACAGACATTAATTTCTTATCAAAATATGCCGTACATGCTTTGTATAAACATTATTTAATCTCTTTCTCTAGTTAAGAAATCACTTATTTTGTATAAATTCAGTTAAAGATTATAATTAACTTCTGCTGTACTTTAGTCATTAATGACCCCCTGAACTTGGCCAATTTTATCATTTTAATTTGCAGTGAATACATTTTTCAAATCCTTCTCACACAAAACTTTGCTGTGTTGCCATTCATGAACTCCCCTTCTGCCTTCTTGTCTCTTCTATCTGCAAAAAGCAAAGCAGTGGCACAAGCAGTTACATGAGCTGAAGCAGAAGTATGTAGTCTTCACCCATGAGCGATATAGTTAAAAATGTAATAATAAATGTAATATATTTTGTTTCATCTAATCAAAGAATATCATTACTTTGAATACACTTTCATCTCATCCCACCTGAATTGCTCTCATATCCTTATTCCAGTCATTATTAAAATTAGTAACAGTTCTGGTAGTCTACAGCTAATACATTGAAAAATCACAGAGAAAACTGTCTGTCTTGCTGAAAGTTGAGATACAGTATTTGTCTTATTGGTTAGGGACAAAATGTCCATACCAAGAATTATATGTAGATGGTACAGACTTTTAGTCTGACTGCTTGTTTAAAGAACAAACTATTCTGCAGACTATTACAGTCATCATAAGGCAAAGTAGGTGTCCAAGAAACACAGTTGTGGACCTGCGGGAAGTCAAGTCTGTTCATTTCTGCTGGGATTTGCAACTCAGGCCAGTCTCAATTGGATATATTTATAACTTTATAGTTGTTTATTGATTTTCCCCCCTTCTTTTACATATTCTCATTACCTGCATGTCACATTCACCTTTATACTCAGATTGCCTGACACTTCCTCTGAAGGGTATTTTTGTTACCTTCTTTTGAGTGTTTCCAAAATTTCCTCCAGACTTTTGACATTCTTGGGAAGGAAACCATATTTACATTTTCTAATTTTAAAATTAGTGAGTTAAGCAGCATCTTTTTAATAGACTTCTGCAATGGTGTTTATGGCAATTGAATAAAACCTCTCAAGGAGGGTATGTTGCATCTTCAGAGGGTGGAAGCAAGGACAGGTAGCGTGGGAGGAATACAGAGAAATTGTCCAAGCAGCCAGGGATCAGGTTAGGAAAGCTAAAGCCCTGATAGGATTCAATCTGGCCAGGGACATCAAGGGCAACAAGAAAAGATTCTACAGGTACATCGGCAATAAAAGGAAGATGAGGGAAAATGTGGGT
>NW_008795017.1:1404225-1406493 GCF_000699145.1 Aptenodytes forsteri
TGGGTTGACAGTTGGACTCGATGATCTTAGAGGTCTTTTCCAACCTTAATGATTCTATGATTCTATGAAAAGGGGCTTATAAGAAAGATGGGGACAAACTTTTTAGCAGGGCTTGTTGTGACTGGACAAGGCAGAATGGTTTTAAACTAGAACAGAGTAGATTCAGACTAGATAGAAGGAAGAAATTTTTTACAATGGGGGTGGTGAAGCACTGGCACAGGTTGCCCAGAGAGGTGGTGGATGCCCCATTCCTGGAAACATTCAAGGTCAGGTTGGATGGGGCTCTGAGCAACCTGATATAGTCGAAGATGTTCCTGCTCATTGCAGGGTGTTTGGACTAGATGACCTTTAAAGGTCCCTTCCAAGCCAAACTATTCTAGGATACTACTGAGATTTCATTTGCAGACAGTTACCCATTTCTGCCCCCATATAAACAAACCCCGGTCTGTCAAAATCCTTTAGCTATTTGTAGTGTATACTGACCTAAAAATGTCTATATATTTAATTTTACCAACAGGTCTAGTGAATGCTTTTTATGTTCTTGATCCCCTATTTGTGCTACAGGCTCTGGATCAGGCTTCATATTTTTGGGAAATCTTTTGTTATTAAATTCTAAGTCATTGGCAGGTTGCATCTCAAAATCTTTGTGCCTCTAACTTATTGTGATTTTGCATTTAATTTTCCAAATTATACTCTTTTTTTTTTTTATTTTAAAGAATATCAGACCCTAATTTAGGCATTTAGCTTCAGTGCCCTACACTGGGCTGCATAACTGTCATCTGTAAAGTAATTAGTAGACAGGTGTAGCAGGAGTAGATGCAAGTGCTTTGGATGATTCCAGCAGAAGTAACTTTTTGTTTGTTCAATGTAATCAAGAATATTGTCCAGTGCATAAAGACTTATGCATTAGTGTTATAAACACTAAATGTTGCATTCAGCTACATCTGTATATGTTATTCATTTAATCAAAAGTACAGTTTCTGTGTATTTTTTTGCACAATAAAAATTTCTAAAAATACAGTTGTTGCTGAACTCAAACTCATCTAGTAAAAGCAGGAAACAAACACTTTGAAATCTTTCAGTGATGCTTCATGACCTGATTTTGAGGCCTCATTGATCATAGCCTTGATCTATGGAATGTAATATTGACAGTGTCAAGTCAAATTTTTCAGACTATGGGATTAGAATAGAGTAGAATAGAATAGACTATTTCAGTTGGAAGGGACCTACAATGATCATCTAGGTCAACTGCCTGATCACTTCAGGGCTGACCAAGTTAAAGCATGTTATTAAGGGCATTGTCCAAATACCTCTTAAACACTGACAGGCTTGGGGTATTGACCACCTCTCTAGGAAGCCTGTTCCAGTGTTTGACCACCCTCTCAGTAAAGAAATGCTTCCTAATGTCCAGTCTAAACCTCCCCTGGTGCAGCTTTGAACCATTCCCACATGTCCTATCACTGGATACCAGGGAGAAGAGATCAGCACCTCCCTCTCCACTTTCCTTACATCTTTGTTTAATAAGGTAAGGAAAAGTAATTCAAAGAAAAAGAGCTAAGACAAAGACAAACCTATATTAACTGAGCAATCACCAGTCAAAAATGAAAAGGATGTACTCCAACCTTAAAGCCATTGTATGTGTGAATTACAATGCCTTTATAACCAAATCTATGTACCTTCATGTGTACATAGCAGAGCAAAATGGATTCCAAAAGGATCTTTACAGTGCTGAGTTTCTTCTTATTTAGGTTAGGAAATTTCAACATTCTCCAGCTGAAGAATGCTTTTTTTTTTTAAAATTTAACTCCAAAACCAAGAATTTCTATTATCCCCTCTCCCAACAACAACTCATTCTTTAAAAGGCCTTAAATAATCCTATTTTAAGTTTATACAAGAATTTAAAAGTGAGAACATAATTTTGAGTATGGATGTCTAACATGTCTCAGCAAATAAGGATGAGGCTGCTAGTATTGTGCTGTAATCAACATTTCTGATGTTTATTCAGGCAGTGTAATTGTGATTTATTGTCTTGTTATTTCTGTCACGTCATCTCTTAAAAATGAAAATAAAGTAAGAGTTTGATGCCAGAAGTTGGCAGTGAATGACCATAAACAGAGAATTACAATGCTCCTCAAAAACATAATTTTAACAAAAAATCAAACCTGTAACTGTACAGAATACAAACATGGCATTTTTCCAGATACCTACAACCTACAGATTTAGGAGTGGCAGCTGTTTAACAAAAAAGTAGCAAATGTGTGAAGTGTC
>NW_008795017.1:1407552-1410623 GCF_000699145.1 Aptenodytes forsteri
AATGCTTTTTTTTTTTAAATTTAACTCCAAAACCAAGAATTTCTATTATCCCCTCTCCCAACAACAACTCATTCTTTAAAAGGCCTTAAATAATCCTATTTTAAGTTTATACAAGAATTTAAAAGTGAGAACATAATTTTGAGTATGGATGTCTAACATGTCTCAGCAAATAAGGATGAGGCTGCTAGTATTGTGCTGTAATCAACATTTCTGATGTTTATTCAGGCAGTGTAATTGTGATTTATTGTCTTGTTATTTCTGTCACGTCATCTCTTAAAAATGAAAATAAAGTAAGAGTTTGATGCCAGAAGTTGGCAGTGAATGACCATAAACAGAGAATTACAATGCTCCTCAAAAACATAATTTTAACAAAAAATCAAACCTGTAACTGTACAGAATACAAACATAGCATTTTTCCAGATACCTACAACCTACAGATTTAGGAGTGGCAGCTGTTAAACAAACAAGTAGCAAATGTGTGAAGTGTCATTTATCACTAATCGGAAGACATTCACAGAGCAATGAATTTAAATTATTAGCAACCAGCTACAGCTGAATATTAAAAAAAAAAAAGAAAAAAAGAGGGAGACAGAGACAGCGAGGGAGAGAGGGAGAGGAAAAAAAGAGAAAGAATGAGAAACAATAAGAGAGAGAACAGTGTACTGCTTTCCAGGAGCAGTATATAACTATACCAAACATAGACATGGGGACATTGTCTCCATTAATTTTCATTTCTTTTTTTTAGAAAAAAACCATAGCTCGTTGCCAGTGTTCTTTTCCTCACTTCCAGCTGCCCTTTTGGGTTTTTCTGTATGTTGTCTTGCTCCCCTTCTTAATGTTATGACTTGTAATCCTCCATTCAAGGACTGCCACGGACTGATGTTGGTCACCTACACAGCAACCTGTTGCTTCTTGTCTGAAATGAGACTGTAAATTCCTCAGGATGCTTCCTCACGGTTCATATTTTGTGTCAGCACAGAATGGCCCTGTGCCATTTGTGAATACTAGTGTAATGGAGGCAATGAATGATAATAAGGGCTTCAGGTAGTTAGAAAGGGAAAATTAGGGGAGGGATAAATCATCTTCTTCTTGAAGACTTCTCTCCATAGCTTGATGGTTAAGGCAGGAGAAATAGATTAATTCATACTTGTTGGAGCAGGCTCCTGACCCAGCTGACAGTAGAGGCATTGTGGATCAAGAGCATGATGAGGCCTATAGGATCTGCTATTCCTCAGAGTGGTGTCTACATGAAACGTATTTTATTTGCACTTTCCTGCAGTAGCTCATGCTTTTATTATCAGTCAAGACAAACTAGTGACTTGCTCTCTATTAATAAATAGCTTCCAAAATTATTCTAAAAATAGACCTGTTGGGAAGATTCCTAATGTGAATAACCATGAATTGCAGCCTTCAGAGAAAAAGGGGAAAAAAAAAATTTTCTCCCAGAAAATTCCTGTTATCTTTGTATATTCTTTTATGTATACTTTTATATTTTCATCCATCTTCAAAAAAAAGTTAAGAGAAACATTCAAAACATAGCATACAATGCATTCAGGTAGATCCCAAGGGCCTTACAAAAACAGTGATCCTTTACTGTGCCATTTTGTTAGGAACTGATATTGACATTTCATTACCCCTCTGATTCGTTGGCAGAAGCAAAAAATAAATGCAAGGCCAAAAATCATATGTTGAGTAATATCTTACTCTATGGCTAGTTTAATTAAAGTCAGTATGCCTACTGGTGGCTGTGGTTTAGCTTTCCATCAGTGAGGGTAAAAATATCATCCTAAGAAAGAGGACTGTAATTTGTTGATTGCGAGATGTGAATTCTTCAAAACTCCTACTTGGGTTCTTTTTTCTTTCACAAAGCGGGGTGCGTAGAGCCTTGTATAGTCTTTTTGCACAGAAAATTACCATAGAGCACATTAGCACAGGGAGTATTATCCTCTTATAACATTAATGAACTCAGTTTTACTTTCTCTGCTTTGTGTGACAGCTGAACTCTTGGTTAATACGACAGGGACTAAGCCAGGAACCTCAAGAGCGAAGAACATTAAATGCAACAGCTTGAGCTAAAAAAACCAACCCTCTGTAGCTGGGAGCTGTAACACTCATATCCTCTGTGAATAACTCACTAGTATGTTGCAGTTGCTCTGACTGCTCAGCTCTGATTTACTTTGCATAATTTCAAACTAAACTTTTTGTTCACGTATTTACACTCAAATACCTTATTCATTTTTGCTGGGAGCTTAGCTCTTTGTAAATGGCAGACAAGCTTTTCAGATAAAAATGGCAGACACACCTAAATGATTTTCTCTGATTTCCAGTAAGGCTTACTCCAAGGATATGAGGCACCATTTAACTTCAGCTATGTAAAAAAACCTCATAGAATCATAGAATCATTTAAGTTGGAAAGGACCGTTAAGATCATTGAGTCCACCCGTTAACCTAATGCTGCCAAATCCACCGCTAAACCATGTCCCTAAATGCCACGTCTACACGTCTTTTAAATACTTCCAGGGATGGGGACTCCACCACTTCCCTGGGCAGCCTGGTCCAATGTTTCACCACTCTTTCAGTAAAGACATTTTTCCTTACATCCAATCTAAACCTCCCCTGCCGCAACTTGAGGCCATTTCCTCTTATCCTGTTGCTTGTTATCTGGGAGAAGAGCCTGACACTCACCTTGCTACAACCTCCTTTCAGGTAGTTGTAGAGAGCGATGAGGTCTCCCCTCAGCCTCCTTTTCTCCAGGCTAAACAACCCCAGATCCCTCAGCCGCCCCTCATAAGAATTGTTCTCCAGACCCTTCACCAGCCTCGTTGCCCTTCTCTGGACACGCTCCAGCACCTCAACGCCCTTCTTGTAGTGAGGGGCCCAAAACTGAACACAGTATTCGAGGTGCGGCCGCACCAGTGCCAAGTACAGGGGCACGATCACTTCCCTACTCCTACTGGCCACACTATTTCTGATACAGGCCAGGATGCCATTCGCGTTCTTGGCCGCCTGGGCACACTGCCGGCTCATATTCAGCCGGCTGTCGACCAACACCCCCAGGTCCTTCTCTGCTG
>NW_008795017.1:1411784-1425809 GCF_000699145.1 Aptenodytes forsteri
GATTTTCTCCCTGCATAACCTCACGACATCCTTGTAGTCCTCTTGAGTTGCCTGCCCCTTCTTCCAAAGGTCATAAACTCTCTTTTTTTTCCTGAGTTCCAGCCAAATTTTCTAACTGAAAATAGTCAACTAAGCTACCTTTACAGCCAATGAAGAGAAACAAGGAAAACTGTTCATCTCACTATTTTATTTGCCTGTTCTAGTGGAATGGATAAATTCTAGGGACACCAGTCCCTCCTTTGGGTGATGGTCTTTCCCACCTGCGATGAGTATCAGGTTCTGAAATATGGGTGTTCAGTGCTGTTTGAGATACCATTTCCACTTGGCTTCCAGCCATCACTCCAGAATGGAGTGGATTTTTTGCATAGTTTTTGTGTTAAGTCTGCCAACTCTGGGCTGATGTCTCAGACACCCTACAACATCTGAAATAGCAGAGCACAACTATGCTTAGGTACCTGAATTATTCCCCTGACTATAGGCAATGAAGAGTGGTAAGAGAATTAGCTACACTTTAAATCCTAATTTCATTGACATCACTAGCAAAACTGATTTAATTTTAGTTGTGCAGGTGCAGACCATTACCTCCCATGAACCTCAGATTAACAAAAAATACACTTGAGTAGACAGTCTAGGTAGACAGCAGAGAGTATTTGCAAATAATTTTCATCTCCTTTGTTCGAAAATGGTAAGTATCAAAGATAGCTAATCATGATTATTTTTCAGCAGAAAAAAGGACTCCAAGTAAGTTTACCAGCTGGGCTTGAGCATTTTGTGTGTTAACAAAAAAAAGAAAAAAAAAAGACAAAACATGTGGCTCAGAACATGAGTGAGTAGTGAATTGTGCAATTTTTAAGTTTGAAGTTTCACTGCTAGGAATATCTTCATTTCTAATCAATAGAACAAAACCACAAAGTTTTAAAAAGAAATGTGCATGATTGCATTATACAGTCACACAATCTATGCCTGTACAGTTTTGTTATAGAAAGCTTTTTGCTTTGTCTATTAAGAAACTGTATAGTGTCTGATTGAAATGAAATGAATAGGAGTCTAACAAATAGTGGAGGGACTGAAATCTCAGAGCTGTCCTCTACTTTCAAGTTTAAATCTCTTTAAGAGCATATCATGTCTACATAGATTTTGGGGATTTTTACAGTCCCCATAATATCATGCTCTTTACTACTCAGCGCAAAAATACTTCAAAACAAAAGAAAAATGCATATATATAATGAATACATGATAGCAAACCCAAAAGAAATCATGTGTTTGTAAAAAAGATTTATGAAAATGTTTTAGCTGCTTACAATGCTGCAGGTTTTCTCACGGTTTTAGGAACATGATCATCAGCCCTTCTGAGGCTAAAGACTTTTTAAGCAGCATCTTAGCTGAATGGCAACAACGGTGCAAGACATAGTCATTTACACACTTCTAGTGGCATATGAAAACCAGAAATAAATGGAATTCCTTTGAAAAATTGTTCTGTAAATACTAACCATGTATAATTATAAACACCAGTTCTCCAAATTCTTGATAGATTTATCTCCCTGCTCCTAAAAAAAATGAAAAACAGAGCAGTTTACCTCTAAGTTCAACTGGTTTCAGGAAAATAAAAATGGCTAGAGTAGTCTTCTCTGTAGATTAATATGCCATTTCATTGAAAAACAGAATTGGCATATTCCAAAATTACAAAAGCTGAAAACATCCACCAGATTCATACAGAAAAATAGCAGGTTTGCCTTAGAGCTTTCAAACATTTAATTTAAACAGGCAATGTGTGTGTTGCTTTGCCTGTCACTAGAAGCTCTTGTTTTTATGATGATACTTTCCATATTCAAACACTTTTAAAATATTGGATATTTATCTTTTCCTTTCCACTGAATTTTTATGTTTTTGTTATGTAAGTTATGCTGAACAGGACTCTTTCTGAACATGCAGTAATGATACTAAATCTTCATGAATGCATATAAGAAGAAGCAGGACATCAATAAAAAGTACCTGAAGTGGAAAGAGTTTTGACAATAAACAAATTTTTAAGAATTAAAACTAAACCAGCAGTCTCCAGTCAGACACTAACATTGATCAGACATATAACTCTCCATGTAATTGCTCCCCCCTTAAATCCTGCAGGCATAATTCACGTCTGGAAGGAAAAATACTAAGATGTCATTCCTTACTGGGCTACCTAGGCTATTTCAAACTCTTGGAGTGTTTAAACTGAATCATGTCTGATGAATTATGTTCTCATGAAAAGCAGAAACCCTCTTGGCAACCGAGATGAAGACTCAAATTTCTGAAAGCCATGGATCTCAGGAGCTTTTCACACTCAGAGCCACTGTGTGGTGGACAATGTAAGCTACTTTCTGCAGGTCTAGATGTTTGTGGCTCTCACCCATCGGTCTGCGTTCACCAACAGGCTGAGAGGGATGATGAGGGAAAGAGTTAAAATAATGATGTTATGGTCATTGTTATCTTACTGATCCCATATGGATTTGCAGCAGATATAGAATTTCCAGTTCCTCCACAGTCCTGCAACTGATATTTAACATCTTCATAGGCCAAATACTAAAATTCTGCACTGAATACTCTTTCAGCCTAATTCTTACTTCATGACTTAGAAACCTCTGGAAACTCCTCCCTTTCTGAGCTGTTTACCCCTCTAAACACTTTGGCAGCAGATCAAAGTTGACACCTGCCTGGAAAAGCAAGAACCATGTAACTCGCAGAATGGGCAGTTCTCTGGGCACAGATGGATGAACAAAGTATAAAGTGGGTCAATGTCGAACATTAAAAACTTCCATAGCCTGGGATTTTCTTTAATTTCAGTGAAAACAAAAGCTAATTCCTTCGCTGAAAGGGAAACAGTTTACCTACACCAGGTTCAATGACTGGAGACAGGAATGTCACATTTTACTGATGTTCAGCCTGTGTGTAAAGCAGCTCATGTGGTCTCCTAATGGCTTTTTAGCCACTGTCTATGACAGCATTACTCCTACTAAAGCATAAAAGTAAGTTGTCAGCTTTTGCATATTGTAGGCTGAGCTCTCTCAGTTCTCTAGCCATTAGTACTGCCATTACTACTTTTTGAAAAACTTACTATGTAATTGTGGATACTGCTGATCAGAACAAATCTTTAGAAAATGTAGCCCCGCATCTATTTACTTCCCTAATGACTGCATTTCACATCATTCTTCTGCTGTCAATTTGTTCCTTAGAAAACTAGGATTTTATTTATTTATTTAATAATTAAGTGTGCTTAAGACAGCCTGGCTCAATTGCCACTCAGTTTAGGGATAATTACACATTAGATGTCATAAATGGACACAAAGAATATATTTCCCTAAGAATCCAGAAGAAGAGGAAAAAGAATAACAAAGAGCAGGCTTTAGAAACACTTGCAAGCCACTTGTCTATCCATACCAGCTGTGTGACACTAGCTCTCTCCTTGAAATCATTTTTAGACTGAAATCACACAGTGATGCTGCTTCTGAATTGTTAATGTTTTCATGTGTACGTCAAGACTAGATTATCCTCCCCTGAAGTTTTTTAGCAGGCAGTTAGGTCTTTGCCAGCACCAACAACATTTTGGACCCTACTGATGATAGAGTAAAAGAACTGCTTTCTGTCTTGCTTTCAGGGAATAAATGCTCCTTGTGACTCACACTGCCTTATCCTCTTGAATGCAGCTGTCTTTTTCTCATCAGAGTTCAAGTAAATTTACAAGGGTGCTTTAGTGAGAGAAAACTGAAAAGGCTGCTTATTCTTCAAGCTCACTATGTTGGCTCTTTTCTGAGAAACACTCATTGTTCAGTAATGATATTCCCTGCTGAACTCACAAATTGAATCTGTGGCAGAGACAGGGAGGATATTTTGAAGGTTAAATTAAATGACAAGTTTTGTCAGTGTGGTCCATAAAGATCATAATGTGTTATTTATTTAGGGCTTTTGCTGGGACTGGGATTGTACAATGTGGAATGTCCTCTCTGGAATATTTGCAAGATTTGTCCTATGTGTTTGGAGCCTAACAACTCCAGAAATCTGCCACGGAGAGCCTGTGGCTTTCTGGCGGTCCATTAGTGTAATGAAAAAGTGGTTATATACTTCTAATCCAGGCACGATGGGTCATAGCCACTTCTCACCACCCAGGCTGACCAAGCAAGCAGGGGGTCTTATCCTCTCTTTATTTGACGTCACATCTCTAGCACTGTCTGACAAAGAAAGCTGAATTTAATTACAGCTGTGTGTTCATTCCTGGTGGTGGGATTGCTGAAGATATCCTGCATGGGTGTCTGGAGAGGTGACCACATGGATCGCCAGGGGACGAGCAAAGACAAGATGACAGGAAAAGTAGGAAAGAACAAAACACCAACTCTATGTTACTCCCTTACCAGCACATGTTGGTTTTTTTGGCAAGCTCACAAAAGCAGCACTGGCCAAGGTTGTGCTTTTTATGCTTTGGCAACATCCTGAATGCCCCATCATGCCAGTCAGTATCATTTGTCACTGTCAGAGGAGCAGTGAAGTAGCACATTTGCTCCATCTTTCTTAGCAAACCTGCTTAACAATAGCTCAAACGTATGCTACATTTTTCTCATAGCCAGCCTGTTCCCTCAGAGCACCAAAGGACAGCCCACCTTTGTCTCTTAGGCACTGAGTGAGTACTTTGAAAGAAGAAAACAAAAGCTTATCGGCTTGTGTGAACCTGTTGAAGCCCACGCTAGATCGAAAGAAGCAGCAAGCCAAACTTTTGGGTGCACTCTTGGGAAGAAGGGAAACGTGGGAGGAAGTGACAGCAGACATTAAAATACTGTATGTAGTGTTTTGCAAATGAAAAATTGACATTTCAGATGTTTTTTCAGTAGATCTGGCTGAGTATTACATAGGTGATCGCAGAAAATGTTTCAAATTAATGTGACAAGTTTGTTATGCCCTGATTTATGAGTTCTAACTATTTTAATTTCTCTGTAACACTGAATTATTGCAGCCATTTTGGATTGAGGCCTAACAGCTTCTTTAAACCTTTAATAATTGAAAACCTGCAATTCATTTATTTCTTTCCTCTGAAAATGGAACTTCAAATTATTTTAAAATGCTGTGGAAGAAAAAAAAATCCTTATCTGGAACTAATTTGAAATTTCATCTCTATTTTGCCAAGTTCTTCAGTACAAAGTTTTATAACATGATCTGACAGTTGGACTCTGAGGGTAAAGAAACAATTTGCTTAGAGCAACTGTGTAAGTTACCTCTCCAAACCACTTCATCTGTCCTTTTCCTACTGGCCCTAAATTTGTGTCAGATAATGTGAAAGGACTGCCAGTATTCTTTATAAACTGCAGGAGAAAAATAAAACCAGGGAATAATCTTAATAATTATTTTAAGAATTTAAGAATTCCTTAAGAATTTGCTTTAAGCAAGCAAATTTGCTTTTGAAGCAAGGAAGATGTTATGATGTATAAAAAAATATCATCATGTACGCAGGGAGCTTTACAATGTCTTTATACAAAACCATGATGCAAACTAGTGAAGAATATTTGGAGCCTTGTCTCAGGTACCTAGCAGTCTCAAGAAAAGCATTACTAAAGTGGAAGGACTCAGAAGACAGTCACAAAAATGAGGCCTAGAAAAACTCATAATAAAAACATAATATGTTTCCCTTTCTTAGCCTGGTGAAAAAACTAAGGATAGAAAATCATTAGTAATATATTGAAGGTAGATTGGGAACTTCTTGCTGTATCAATTCAACAAGAATTTTTTTTACATGAGAAGTAGAGGAAGGATGTCAAAACACAGAAAATGCTGAGATAAGAACTTAATTGAAGACAAAGAGGGAGTGGATGTTTGTAAATTCTCCAGACTGTTCAGAATTATAATCAGTTATAACGAATGTTGTGGAAAGGATACTGTGCCTTTTTTAAAAATTAGAGAAGAAGAAGATAAATATCCACATATTCTCTTACAGCCTCTGGTGTTGGTCACTGTAAAAAGATGGGTTAGTGAGTTAGAAAAACAGGTGGCTTGATCTAGTAAGACAAAAATGCTTTCAAAATTAAATGTAAATAATATAAAATTTGGCTGGTGAGGTTTGTAACTGTAAAATCAATTAGAAACTCAACAGTTCATTGACCAAAGGGAAAAGATGTCCAGTTTAGGGGATACAGTAGGACAAAGCACAAAACCTAATAACCTAGGGAACTACCTAGTGCTTTTTTGTTGATTTGCTTTGTGTACCTACAGAGGGAAACTGAAAAGATAAATTCTTGAGACTTTTGTTTCCCTGCCCAGAATCGTATCTACCTTTCAGTTACATGGATACACAAAATTTAGATTAAGCCATTGGTGTCACCAAATCATGGATATTGTCTATGGTCAAGCTAAGATTCTAACTCTCAGTACTCTAAAGTGGCTGATATAGTCATGCTCAAATTTTTAGCTGACATTAATGATAAAATGGCCACGAGTGAGTGCAATGTTTTATTTCTGCAGCAGAGGATAGATTTTATCTCCCTTCTTATTTTATCCTAATGACCATTTCACCCACTGCTGCCTGATTCCCATCTGCTGTCAGAGTCTGAGACAGCCCATGAGAGCTGAGGGCAGGCGAGGCCTCCTGAGTAGAAAAAATATTCAAAATTCTTTTGTTTGGCCACTAGATGACTCTCTGATCTCTTGAAATTTAGCAGGAAAAGCAGTAGACCCTGGGAACACAAAAATGGATGTCAGGGTTGTGTTTTTTTTTTGTTTCGGGTTGATTTTTCATTTGTTGTTGATCTCAGTAGTTCGGTATGCTAAGACAGTGTGGGACAATCTACTCAGAGGTCAAGACAAAATTCAAGCTTACATATTTTTACAGTCGAACCCTTTTTTTGTTTGTTTGTTTGGTTGCTTTGTTGTTTTTTTTCCTTTCAAGAGTCTCCCAAGACTTAAAGATAAGGAATCATAAACACACACACGCAAGGAGAAAATAAGCAACCTTGACAAACCTAACAGGCAAAGGTGAGACCCCAGTGTTGATATCATCACATGGAAAATAGGTCATGATAGGAAACGGTGTCTGATAGTCATGCCACTGATGTTCTTTGGCATATATAAGCTCCATATAGTTTCAATTCATTCCTTCAGCAATTTTGGTCTCTTCATGAGAATTGGTATTGTTATTCCTCCACTTCTACCACAAAAGCTTCAGGAAGCTGGTGTAGCATAAAAGTTACAGTTACTTTGCTTCCCACGTCTCTCCTTCCTGCCTCCCTCTTCCGCCCAGTAGAGAGACAGTATGGTTTCTAATAAAAGGGACTTGAATGCAGGTGTATGGAAGCAAAAAATTCAGCTCTAATTTGGCATTCAACAACTGAGTGATGTCTTGATGAAGGTCATTCTGAATCATGAATTGTAAGGCTGACTGCAGAACTGACATCTGCAGCATTGTAGAGCTTGAGAAGCCTAGTAAGCTGACCAGGTAGATTATGCAGCCCTCTGAAGAGAACTAGTGGATGAGGACTTACAATAAATCCCAAGATGCAGTCTGCTCTGATGTTTTCTTCTGAATCGAAGAGCAGATGGTATGGCTGCTATTTGGTCTTCAGAATCTTAAGCAGACTGCTACACTGTGAGTAGGAGGCTATTCACTGTTATCTATTAAACTGGATGGCAATAGGCAACTCAGCAAACCAAGTTTTAGTAGGAGTACTTCTATTTGTTTACGAAAAGTCTAGGAACTAACACTCCTACAGCAGATATTTATTCTTTTTTGGATGTTTACAATCCTTCCCAATGTAAATTAAACCACGACACTGTCATGTGGTATAAAAAAATCCAACATGCCCTAAAATCCAAATACATTTAACTATGTCATTGGTTGCTGCTTACGTCTGATGGAGTAAATGGGACAAATTTGAAGAGCACGTGAAGTGAATACTTACCTAGCTTAGTTTTTGATAGCATGACCAGAATCACGAGTGAACCAAAACCATTATTTGTCCAGCTCTAGAGATGATCATATTTCAGAAGACATTATGAAAAGAGAATTGTTTGATCAGCAGAAGTTTAGTGTGATATCTGAAAGTAGGAGAAAAAAGATTTATTTTAGTTCTCTATTAAAATGTTCTAATCCTCAAATGCAAGCAGGAAATAAAACTAATTATGTCTACTCCTTACAACTAAAAAAGTGTTTTCATCAAAGTGATGAGGATTTCAGAAGTATTTGAATTCTCACATGCATTTTCAAAACTTATTCTAAAATGCACTCATAATGAGTGAATGAATGAATCACTAGTTCAATTTAATAAAACAAATGTTAACTATTACATCTTTCCAAGGATAGATATTATCACTTTTTATTTCAAGATTAAATGTATTTGTAAATTCTTTCAGTAACGAAAAAAAATGAGTAAAGGTCAAGCCTTAGAATAAAGACCTGGTGCCAATTATATTACTGTAAATGATATTTCAGTTTCATTCCCTGCTTTATCTCTGATCTACTTTTTATGCTGCATGAGGAACGACTTAAGCAGGGACCACAGAGTGGCGTTGGAATTTCTCAGGCAGCCATTTTCATTAGATAATTTTCAGTCAAGTGTGAAATTCACCAAGGGAGCATTTAAGATTTCTGCATCTCACTTTTTAATCTGGGTATCCTTTATTCATCTGTCTTTCTAGATAGGAAATGTCATTATTTGATGGCATTTAATAAAGTGATTTATGGAGTCTGATCAATCAGAGCTTATACCATCACAGCAAACTTGAAAAAGTATAGATGAGCAGTGAAATAAGGATATAGGAGTGCTTCTTGTCGGTGTCTTGCATTGTAAAATTTGTCAGCTAGGACCTAAAATTCAATACTGGGAAATCAAGAGGTCAAGAAGAGAACCTGCAGAAAGGTAGCTAGAATTTTTTATTACGTATATTCACCTTTGACACTAGAGAATTGTGCAACATTAGCACTTCAATGTCTTCCTCATTTTAAGTAGTTTCTTTCATATTCTGTGCCATGGCAGCTACAGGCAGACTATAGCCATGAACAAATTGAGTCTAGAGAGAGCTTCAGAAGCAAGCCTGGCCCTCGTTCAAAACCCTTTGAAATGGATGAAAGGGTCTCTATTGACTTTGATGGACTTTGGCTTGAACTATTCCAGCTTCTACAGGAAGTCTTGGGTTCTGAACATGGCTCCAGATGATGTTCATGTATTTTATTCAATTGCTGCTTATTTATATGTATTGAACAGCACTTGGAATAGGTCCAGGAATACAGGACTTCCAGGATGATGTTTTAACAGTGACGTTTTAACAGTGAATGCAAGAAAATAATTCTTTTTTTTTTTTCAATGCCTCTGGATTTTCTGTGATTTCCTGCACAGTGACACAAATTTTGCATTAGGGATATCTTCTGCCACTCCAGAATTAGGCCAGGTGGCCTAATTACCTCACTGGACAGGTGAAGTAAGATGGAATGCTCATGGACAAAAGAGGAAAGGAATTACTGTCCACATCAAAATTACTTCTATAACCATTCAGGCCTGGGTCAAAATTGCACGTATCAAGTTATAGCAGAAAGCAGTTTTCATTGCATTTCACTGGATTCCAAAGCTGCTTGACTGTGGGAAAAGGCAGGACTGCAAGCATTATAAGGAACTGTCAGACTGAGAGAAAGGTACCTGGGAAATAACAACTTTTCTGCTTTAGAAAAACCAAAGAGATGTGACTAAGTGTTTCTGTGATTTTAGAAAGTGAGACTAAGTCTTTGAAAGTTTGTGGCCTTTATCTCCACTTCTGTGAGTGGACTGTGCTGATTGAAGAACATGACAAGGGGGACAAATAGTCTACCACCTGCTGCCTAAATTGAGCACTCACCCGCAGGTCACCAGTCTTGTCAAAGAGATTTGCATTGATGGGATATGAAATGGCATTACCATCAAAACATATGAGATTATCTTCCCTTTGAAGAAAAGCAACAGCTACACTAACTTTGAAGTTTGAAGACAGAAAGGCAATTAGTTCAAATATACTAGACACAAATAGGGAAATGCATTCAATGTTGCCACTAATAGAAACTGGCAGTTTCAAACCCTGAAAGATGGGCTTCTTATAACACTTTCCAACGACAATTGCCCAGCTAGTGAACTGATTTTAGACCATAAGAATGGAATCACTTGAATAACCATGTCCAATCCTCAAAAAAAGCAACTCTTTCTGCTATACATAAATAGATTTCACAGGACATCTACTCCATTTGCCACCATACCCTCATGAGCCACAGAGTATGTTCCAATAATCCACATGTCACAGGAATAAAGCAGAGGAGATTGTGGGAATTGCACGAATTCTGTTAAATAAAACTTTGCAGATGATGTTAGAAAGTGGACTACACTATATGCTACGGAAGAGCAAACTCCCTCCTTTGCTTGCAAAAGACTAAACACGAATCTGGTTAATGGAGAAGTCCTTGAACATATGAACAGAATACAATAATTAAGCACTTGAGAAATTACAGTGCTATTAAGGGTATCAAACTTGGGTCTTCTGCCTGCCTTTAGCTCTGTCTCAACTTCAGCTTTCTTCAGCCTACATTAGCTTAACATCAGGGCCTCAAATTTAGAATTTATTTTGAGATTTGTCAGAGCTCTGTTACAATCTCTTGAATCACTTTCAACTCTTTTTTTCATTGTTTTGAATAAAAGCTAAGCTGAGCTGTTAATCTTAAAATATGTTAACTCAATCACAAATTGTTACATTCACTTCTTAAACTTCATTCTCCTGAAACGCAGTCTGCTGTCTTGCTGCTGTACTGACCATCACTAACACTAACTAAATGAGTTTTGACGAAGACAAGTGAATATATCTCTGGCTGACAAGACATCCTGTCATCCATCGAAATGCAGAGCATAATAAGTGTTAAAGCCTTTACTCGTATGGTTACCCAGCTGATATCCTAGAGGATCCATTACTGTATAAGGATTAATAATTTAATAATGCTTATTTTTCTCACTAACACAAGGCATCCTTTTAAATGTAATCTATATTAGTTATCCACGTCTTTTCTGCCTGTCTGCAGGTATGTTACCTAAGACTATGGTAGGACTAGCATCAACAATTACCTGAGAATTTTCAGCAAATATGGAATGTATCTGTTCTTTTTTTAACAGAATCTGCTATAACTGTCATAAAACATGAATTCATAAATATGTGCTGATAATTTATTTTTGTTCAGACAAACTTGAAAATGTCATTAACAATATTTAAAACTGAGTAGTATGGAAATCAGCTTTACATTAGAACACCTCTCACACTATTTCCCCTCATGAAAGTTAAAATCAGTTGCAAATCTCCTAAAATGAGCCATCAGATTAACATTTCCTAAGATATCAGTGGTGGGTTCTCACACTGGAAATCTATTCCTCTGGCAGGCCACCAGATTTTAAATTTGGCAAGCTGTAGTGTAGTGTAAGGTTTACTTGTTCAGTCAAGCATTCAATTAACTAACATGTCAGTATGTTGGTCCTTTGTGAGACAAATAAAAGGCAGCTAAAGTGCATTGAGCCATCTGAATAGATAGTTGTGTAATTAATATTTGTTCTTAATTTATTGTAAAATGTCCAGATGCTCTGGCAATCAGTTCCTGGGAAATCCTTAAAATAACTGACTGAGTTCTGTAAACTTACTAGAGGGCAGCAGGTTTTCCTCTGTGTGTGATTAGAACTGGGCAAATGATTCAGGAGACTTTTTCAAAAATTTTTTTTTAACCTTTTTTTTGATTAATACATTCTTTACAGTTATGACATAATTTCTATGTAATTGCTTATTTGTTAAATAATAGGGTTTATCAATTATCTACAGTCCATCTAAGACTGTCATTGTTTTGGGATCACACTGCATTCTCTAACTCAGTAAACCAAGCTTTATTAGTCTGAGGTTTGACAAAGCAGTGGAGCTCTTCTTGGGAGAGAAGAAAGCATGTAATTTCAGGACATTTTTTTCTGTTAATCTCATCTTTGTAGCTACTCCAGCAGCAGGTTAATCCTAGTTGTGTAAGCACTAAACAGAGAGAGAAAGGTATTTGAAGTGTGTGGTTTTATTACATGTGTGTTGAGATAGGATGAGTTGTCCTCTGAAAGCATGGCTCTCTTTCTACTGCTTAGAGGAGTAACTTAGACTATATGTACAACTTAGGTGAAAAAAATAGAGGGGGGTGGGAATCAGAGCCTTTCAGACTGTTTTTGTCCCACTTAACTACGGTATGTAAATTAAGAGCATTGCTACTCTAGACAACTCCTATAGCCAATGGAGATACAGGCACCTTCAGAGAATGATGTAGCTTGGACACCCCATTCCTATTAAGTACTGAAAAAGCCTAAGTCTATATTGATAATTGAAATCAGATGAATCAGGTCTTTATGTAACAAAAGGTTGCATTTCGTCAAGGTCTCAGAGTAAATGTGATGCTTCTTAGCTAACCAAAAAAGATAAGAAGCTGGGCTGATTGGCTTTATTGCACATTTTATACTTACATTCCCTGATGACACTGACATCATGGGAATTGCAAGGACATTTCTAAACATCATTTCATCAGCGACCGTTTGTCAGGCCCATATGATACTACAGGCCCTAGTGGGAGGACCGTTATGTGCTCCACTGTGCCATCTCCAATACAGTTTTGTAAGTCTAGTAAGTCCTAGAATTGATTTTTTAAATCTCTATTCCCTGTTGCATTTGCATCATTCAGTTATGCATTCCCCCCACTCATACATTGGATAAAATGTCATTTGCAGAAGGATCATTCCCACTACTATCACCCTGCTTTATTTTTCCTCTGACCAAAGTTGCATTGATTTTTCTACTGCCTTCTTCCTGGCTAACAGTTAATGATCACACTCAATGTACAGATAATAGAGATGCCAGCATCCTTGTAGTGGTTAGCTGTGATCACACAGAGCCGTTGTCACACACAAATAGAATCACAGAATCATAGAATCATAGAATCGTAGAATGGTTTGGGTTGGAAGGGACCTTAAAGATCATCTAGTTCTAACCCCCCTGCCATGGGCAGGGACACCTTCCCCTAGATCAGGTTGCTCAAAGCCCCATCCAACCTGGCCTTGAACACTTCCAGGGATGGAACATCCACAACTTCTCTGGGCAACCTGTTCCAGTGCCTCACTACAAACAAAAGTAATAACAGGGATCCCACAAGCATTCATGTACGTTGACACATTTATTTGAATGATAATGGAAACCTCACCAAGAAGGGGTAGATTAGCTCATAAATCAGATTTAAGAAGTATCTTTTCAAACTCTACATCTTGCATTCAAGATATAGTGGGTTCATTTTTAAGACAAACTGCTTAGCAGATACCTTTTTGACATGTAATACGCTAGTGCTAACCTGTATGTTTAAAAATCCTAATATATTTAATGTTTAGTAGGATATGATATTGAATTCTATGTTTTGTAAGATTTATGTTACAGCTATGAAAGCTTTTTAAAATATGTGAGTAATATTTTTCCAAGATCCACTTAAGCTGTCTTCAATGTTCAGTTTCTGACTAGAGTCTGTTTGGGGGCTTCATTTTCGGGTGGCAGAAGTTTGACACTGTGTGCTGGTTTTGGCTGGGATAGAGTTAATTTCCTTCATAGTAGCTAGTATGGGACTATGTTTTGGATTTGTGCTGGAAACAGTGTTGATAACACAGGGATGTTTTAGTTACTGCTGAGCAGTGCTGACACAGAGTCAAGGCCTTTTCTGCTTCTCACACCACCCCACCAGCGAGTAGGCTGGGGGTGCACAAGAAGCTGGGAGGGGACACAGCCGGGACAGCTGACCCCAACTGACCAGAGGGATATCCCATACCATGTGACGTCATGCTCAGCATATAAAGCTGGGGGAAGAAGGAAGGAGGGATGTTCAGAGTGATGGCATTTGTCTTCCCAAGTAACTGTTACGCGTGATGGAGCCCTGCTTCCCTGGAGATGGCTGAACACCTGCCCGCCCATGGGAAGTAGTGAATGAATTCCTTGTTTTGCTTTGCTTGCGTGCACAGCTTT
>NW_008795017.1:1425868-1434607 GCF_000699145.1 Aptenodytes forsteri
AGTGAGCGATGGGCTGTGTGGGGCTGTGGTTAAACCACGACACATTGTTTGGAGAAATAACCAGTTTGGGAGGTCTTCAGTGAAGTACAGAGAAGATGAGACACCACAAATGACTAGTTGTATTTGTAAAACACTGACCATTATGAACAAAACTAATACAAAACTAAGCGTTTCATGTTTTTGAGCTATTCAGTCTGAAACTAGTTCATATAAGATTTGGAACGGTTAAAGAATATGACTTGAGTTTTCCTGCCAATATGACAACTCTGTGAAACTCAAAATGGCACATTTTCCTTTTCCTTAGCATTGTTTGTTTCAGTAAAGCACACCTGAATTTTGAAAAAAGTTCTATGGATCTTGCAAACCAAACTGCTCCCTAAATATCAATACAAATCTTATTCCTGTTTCAAGGAAATAAGAAACATGACAGTCCATAGCTGAACATGAAACAAATTCTTCCCCTGACATTTTATGTTCCTGCTTTATTTCCATTCACGTTATCTTGGACATCATTCTTAGGAAAGTCATTAAAAGCTCAAAGTTATGTATGAGATTAAGGATTTCAGGAGAATGAAATTGAAGATAGGTTTTCAGTACTGATATCACTTGCAGTATGCAAACATTTGACATTTCTATTGCTCTTGGGGTACATTATCAGCAGACAGTGAACACAACTTTGGGTTCCTATGGATTAAGAAAAGTTGCTAGCATGCTGTGAAATGGAAAAGCAAAAGATTATCTTTTTTATTTAGCATACGTATGCAAGCTTCTAGCATGCCGAAATTTAAAGGGTATCTTTTCTATAATTGGTGCTCCTAACACAGTGAAAGTTTTATCTGCACGTTTCTGAGTTTATCTGTATACAAACCATAAATATTAAAGAACAGCCCACGATTTCTGCTGAGCATGACTTTTTTTTAGAACCTTTTTTCTTCTGCCAATCTTTTTTCCCTTATTCCTTCAACCTGAAGGAGAGATAAAGAAGTAGAAAACTCTTTTACAGTCCTTAACTAGAGCTAATGGGACTCAGGCAATGTTATTGCCAGGATGAATCTGCATATTAACTGACCCTTTCTGTAGGGGTCTAGCACTTGACACTTTTTTATATTGCCATAATTAAAATGAGTCAATGGGTCAATTAAAGTGAACTTTTCAATATTAATGACCTTTGATTACACCTAACGGAAGAATCAATGGTATAAAATCAGCACAGGCTGGAAATACTAATCCAGAAAGCCTGTCAGGTGGGCAGACATACCATGTAACGAGGTTTGAATTTAAAGCTAAAGTAGGGCTGTGTCATATTAGCAAATAAACAGAGTTGTATCATATAGTTCTATGATAAACATTAACAGGTCCTTGCATTCATCTAAGGTACCTCTGTTCAGTGAAGCTGTAGCTTAACACACAATTTAAGTTTCTTAAAAGTAACTGTTACTGATGCTCAGTCAGATGCTTTAATTACCAGCAATGTTATGGTGGTCCATGATGTGTTATACTGGATCTACTTTCAGTAGCAACACATTTATTTATTTATTTCAATAAAATTGTTTTATTAAAGGACTTTAGTGGGATAGGTGAGTGAATTCTTTTTCTTCCGCAACCTCTGGAAATGACAATATTCTCTGGGCAAGGATTCAGTTCTGACAGTCTCTGTAACAGTGATTTCTAGTGATGGGCTTGTTCATGGAAAAGGGCCTTATATCATCCTCAGGTGGTTTGATGAGGAGGAAGATTTTTGGATAGGTAAAAGGATCCGTAATCTTTTATCAGGTGAAATAAAAACTTCATGGGTGAGGATGTGGAATAACTGGGCTATTCTAGTTCTTGAAATGAAATTTCATCTGTCAAGGACTCAGAAGTATAACTCTCAGCAATCCAGTCCACACAAAGCACTCACAGGTCTTGACAGAGCTGATTTTCACTCTGTATCCACCAGGCAAGATTTCTAAAAGCAGTCAGCGCTAGCCTAACTATGGCCCAAATAACTTTGGTGAAAGTTCACCAATGAGTTCAATGGGAAAAGAGTCAAGTCAATAGTAAGTACTTTTCAAAGTCCCACCATTTAGCTTTTGAAATAAACGTATCAGTTCAAAGAAAGATAAGATGAGAAAAGTCAAGAAATATCAATGCCAGCCGCCTCTTTACTTAGGAACAACTATACAACAATAGTTGAGCATGTCTGAACAACAGAACACAGCTAGTTTCAGTGTTATGCTTCCAAAATATTACAGTGAGGGGAAAAACATTCAAATTATGAAAAAACCTTTGTGGCACTATCTATTAAAATATGCTAAAGAAAAAGATGGATGGATACTTCACTGGAGCATTCTTTTATTTATAAATACACAAGTCAGTAGCAGCATAGTTCATTCTAAAAGGGTACTTCATTATTGCAAAGTGTAGTGCTCCTTGGTATTTTTCCTCCAGTAAGTAGCAATATGTCAAACCCCACATATTTAACTCACTTCTCTTGATGTCAGAAGACCATGGCATACCCTAAAGAACAAATATTTGAATAGTGTTAAAATCCTGTCAGTGAAGTCTTGGGTATCCATCTGTTGCACAGATAATATACATACTAAAATGACTGCCATTTATTACCAATGCTAACAAAATAGTCAAGACTTCTTGTGTGTGCGTATGCATAATATATATACACACACAGTATGCATATGTATATTATATACATCTATTAGTTATATGTCAATATGCATATAAATTTCTGCTTAAATATTTACAAACAATTAGTATATTTTTCAGACTCAGTTTTGATATTGCTTTCAGCTGAAAGGGCATATGGAAACAATAGGAACATAAGGGAAAAAAGATCTGTTTTAAGACCAGATCGTGATATGTTTACTCATGTTGAATAACATACAAGGAATATTCTTTCTGTGTCATAAAGTACTCTGCTGTGAAGAAGTGTCACAATGCAGCACTTTGTATTTACTCACACTGTTATGTATTTGCCGTTTATTTACCTGCAGCAGTGATAGTGTCGTGTCAGAACTAAATTTTGGATTTGATTGTTTCATTTATTTGCAAATTCTACCCCATGATAATTTTCTTGAATCGGGGTTACTCTTTTATTTACACAAACTGGGAACAAGCTCTTACCTCTACTCTATAGGAATTACCAAGAAAGATTATTGAGGTCTCCCATTTATAAGCATTATGCTGCTTAGTTTATGAGCTTAAAAATATGACTTTTCAAAATAGATTGCCAAGGCCACTCTGTATCCAAATAGTGTTTAAACAGTGAAAAATTATTTGCTACTTAAGGCTGATGAGACTGCATATTTTACTCACCCTATTTTGCCTAGGCAGTAGCATGGATCTCCAAAGTGTGAATGGTTTTATGTATGAGGGGTGCACGGTTACTCACCCTCATGCACCTTGGAGAAGAGAAAGAATAGAATTTCAAGCTTAGCTCTAAACATCTTCCTTGAACAGCCTGAAGTTTAACTGCAAACTCTCCACCCTTTTCTGTTGTACCCACATTGGTTCCAAATTCCACCTGAGTTCCTGTCAAAATAGCTGGAGATACTGGCTCTACAGCACTTCAGAGGCTCAAGCCCATAAACTAAACTCCAATTTTCTATTTGTGCCCAACACATGTACCCACACACAGCCACACAAGAGAAAGTCAAAGGGATGTTTGAAAAGCATTAACCCACTTTACCTAGGAAAATGCCAATTTGCATAGATGATTACTGTATGTACAAGTAAGAATATGCAATTAAGGCCCTTCTGGTAGACATCACACACGAGACTTCCATTGAATTCTATAGGAGGTTGATGCAGAGGTCTTGATCCTGGCTAGTCCTACTCCTTGATTTTAGCCCAAAGTAAATACCACATGAAGGGGATAGATCTTTTATTTTAAAAATCCTGATCCTGCAAACACTTGAAGAGGCAGACAGTTTTACATACATGGATCATCTGCAGAATCAGAAATGCTCCAAAGCCCCAAAATAAAAATATGAAAAAAAAGAGAAAAAGTGTCATCATATAAAAGCATAATCTCAATCTAAATAGCTTCTCTTAATGGAAGTTCTATGATTCCTCTAGACACATCCACCTGAATATGTTTACATTTGTGCTTGATGCAAAATATTTAAAATTAAGAAATGAAAGTGCATATTACTAGCTGCTCAACTATAAGTCCTATAAGACAAATTCTAGTTTATTTCTCAAATGTAAATATGGTTAAAGTAACTGTTAATTTCAATGGCATGGTGGCATTTCAATATACAAAAAAATAGAACTTCACAGGGGATTTGTATTATTTAGGCAAGATAATACTGTTTTGCCAAAGAGATAATGCAGAATGCCACAACCACTTTAAAAAAAAAAATACAGCACTGGTAGTTTATACCTGTATAGGTTATATCTATATAATCTGGAGTAAACCCACTGATATGCCAAGTAACAGAGGATTCTTAGTTCATTGCCTTTTTCCAACCTAACATCTACGCTACCCTCTTTTTGATTTACAAGCAGTTCAGTAAAGTATCTGATCCCAGTATTCATTAATTTTCTTTACAATAAAACTGTAAAAAATCTGACAGATTAAACTAACATTGTGTCAGAGGATCCACGAGCGTAGGGCAGTTTTACATGTCAAATTTGAACTCAAAGTACAGAGAAGTTAAATATTTCATAATAACAAAGTAAGCAAATAAATTCCAGACTTGCCATGGAAACACTGACACTCATGAACTAACAGCGGCACTTGATCACACTCTAGTCATGTATTATTATTCTTTAGACCCTAATTCTGCAGTGAAACTGCCCTCAGCATGGGCATCATACCTCCTTACATATTTCTGGATTAATTCTTTGGGACCAGGACTTTCATCTTTCTCCTGGGTTATAAAGCATAAAACACACTGTTTACACAGCATAAGCAGCAACACATACAACTTTTTAGTCACAGCCAAGTATCATTATGGACAGGATACCGTTAGCTACTCTAGTAGAAATCTTTCACAGAAAATAACTAAATCTTAAAACTAGCAGTAGCTATCTCAGCCCACTACTTCCTCTTTAGCTGCAGACAGAGGGTTGGGAACCGGGCGGGCTGAGGTACCTGATCCCACAAGATGCTGCACGTCTCGAGTGAGATCCAGCATTCTCTCAACTCCAGCCAACGTTGGTTGGAGTTACAGATGTTCAACACGTTGCATAAACAGGTCTATAAACTGTGACAGATTTTTGCACATCACTTACCTGAATATGAAAGACACTAAAATGAAATGAGGCAGGATAATTAAGACTGTGCACACTCCAGCACAGTCTGAAGGCCATTTTTTGTCACACCCTGAAGGCCATATCTTGCTACACCCTGCTTTTAATCTGAAATCCACAATACCATATTGCCCTAAAAAATATGCTATGAGGGTTTTTATTTTTTTTCATTTTATACAGCCATAACGACTTGAGAGGGGGAAAAATCCTAACAAATGAAAACAAAGTAACCTGGAAACATAAGATGGAGACAAAATTTGACAGCGACAAAACCTATTTTGCTACCCATCCTTACAGTCTTCTACCTATATGCACAGCCATTAACTAGTGAACGTTTTGGTCATGACAGTAAAACATTTTACAAAGGCTATTTTTCAAGAGGACATGAATTGAATTTTTAATAAAATGTTAGCCTCAAAGCAATTCAAAAGATTGCATTTTGAAAAGACAAAGAAAATCGTATCCAAGCAAAAGAGATTCTATAAAACTGCTACCCAAATAGCTAACAGAAAGCTTGAAATGTGACACAAAAGAAAGATGTGCAAAGATCCTAACATTGCAGTCATATTGCAAGTCAGTACTTCAAGAGCAATGAATGAGATACAAATATTTACCCTAGGTAGCTAAACTGAAGAATGTAAACAGATTCCACAGATATAATATAATTTGTCAATATCTTTAGTGCTGGAAATGGAAATGTTAACTCAGACAGGTCACTGATCCTGAAAGATGAGTATAATCAGTTACATTTTTTATCTGTCAGTCATTCACATCATTGCCTTTCTTGCAGCTGACTGCTCCCCTGCCTTCCATTTCTTGTTTCAAGGCACTGAACAACTTTTTATATCCACTTTTCACTTGGTCTTTTTTCACTGTTTCCCTACTGCCATCTCAGATTAACACTGCTTGTTTCAGAACTAGTCTGTTTTCTTCCCTTATTTTCACAGTATTGCCTGTTTCCACTGTCTCCCATCTCAGAAAGGTGGCCCTTCTGGTCTCTGAAATGCCATCTTAAATCTCACTTCTTCTCAAGGTCCACAAATTTTAACCACCTCCTAAACAATAAAATCTGATCCAAAGCTCACTGAAGTCTGTGAGAGCCTTTCCATTAACTTCAATGGACTATGAATCAGGACCAGATTGCTGTCAGTAACTCCGGACTGAAATCTAGCACAAAAGGATCTGTATGGGTATCTTTGTTGTTAATAACAGACTGCTACTTGAACATAGTCATAGCAATACTATATCTTAGACTAATACCATCTGTGAATACTTCCAACACATTTTCTCCAGACCTTACGCAAAGGACTAAGGCCTTAATTTTGTTGTTACCTTTATCTGTACAAATTTGGAGTGATGCCAAAGACTTCTGACAGAGCTTGAATAAATAAGCATAGACTAGCTCCTATCACTTCCTTTATATACTACAAAATACTATTCTACAGCTAGCTAGGTAGAACAAGGGAAATTGTTGTGTTTATGAACCAGGTTAATAAATCGTTACAAAAAACCCCAGAGTTAAAATGGCTGTTTAGATAGAGTGATGGAGTATTTGGAAAGCACAGTGAAAAGTTTAAAGCCAATATGTTTTAAATTCTCACTAGTGAGGATGTGTAATGCTGTTCTTGCAAGGATCCTCTCTCTAATCCTGTATTATTCAACTAAGAGCAATTTGAAGAAAAAGCATTCCAGAAATCAAAAATAACAATGTGACTCCACTTCATTCTTCTTGTCTTCATAAACATTGTTATTTATTCCCTCTTCATGTAATTCTCCCTGCCTCGGTTCTCTAATGCATATTTTTTTAAGGGGAAATTAAAATAAATTACTTTTGCCCACCTTTCCTTCTCCTACCACTTAGGTTTTAATTTTTTAGAATTGACTTGGTTGTAAAGCCAGTGCCTTTCTGCAATCCCACAGTGCTCCCACCAAGTGATATAGGGAAATCAGTTCTAACAGACAATATGAGAGACCTAATGCAGTATAATAATTAAGATACACAAATACTATGTAGAGGACTGTTCACATTATGGAAAAAGCTATCATTATCAGACAGCAGCTATTGCCAATACAAAGCTAAAATATTACACATTTATTAAAAGGTATGTTGTGATTTGAGGCTATTTCAGCAGTAATTTGACAGTAACAACAATTCACAGTTTTCACATCTTTACCCTATATTGTACTAATGAAGGTACTTTGGGGGAGGGTATAAAAGTAACATTGCCTATTACCACATAACTTTGCCAAGTGTATCAGCAAACACAAAGCCAGTTAGATGACCTTCACTGAAGGGGTGCAGTTTTGGGGTGGTTTTTGTTTTTGTTTTTTTTTTTTTTAAAAGAGATTTATGCTGATGCTTTTATTATAGTGAAGTACACTCCACCCTCACAGCTTCAGCTATGGGAGGCAAACTCTTTGTAGAAATGAAATTACTGTTGCAACAAGGTTGCTTATGACATTGTTTAATACAAAAAGGAGAAAAGGAGCCAGGACACAGTACATTGATAGGGGGTGGAGTGTATTGTATATACAGAAGATGGGTATTACTTCTGTTCTGCCATCTGACATTGATGTGGGAAGAGGGGACAAACAAATGCATTTGCTTTCCAGTACTGAAACATGCAAAGACAAAATGCTTATTACAAGTTGGTTGCAGCTCAGAATAATAATAAAAAAAGAATAGACAGCTCTAGAAATGCCCCAGTATACTTAATTTGTTTAGATTTTTTTTTAAATATATATTTAATACTCTGATCTTTCACTTCAAAACTTAGAATTAAGCAATGAGTGAATAGGATCTGAAATAAAGACAAGGCATTGCTCACATCACATTAAAAGGCATCTTTTAAATGCAGCTGTGGATTTCTAAACTTAGACTGAACAAGATTTTTAGTTGCTTGGAATTTGAAAGGCAAGATGAACTTGGCCAGATTACAACTTTTTTCTTTAAGTGGAATTGTAAATATGTAATAAATTGCTGTTTCAAAGAGGCAACATGCAGAATTCAAACCTATTTGTTTCTTGCAGGATTCTGTTGATCTGTGCAGGAAGAGGTATTGAAGCAGTGGTGCAGTGAGAATCACTACAGCGATACAAATCCACAGCTCAAGCATGAGATCCTAGAGGCTGGATCTCTGAGGAGCAACACTGAGTATACTGTTCTCCAAAATACACCACTTCATTTAACCAGTGAATACAGTTTCAGGAAAACAGCTGCTCACCAACTTTTTTCCAAAAGAAAAAAAGGTAGGGAGGGTGGGAGGAGGGAAGAGGTGAAAGAGCTTATGCATTATGATGACATTTAGCAGAGAGTTGCAAATAGAAAGCAAAGATATATTTTAAATGTGATAGATTTCAACCAGAAATGTGAAAGCATTTTCCCCTGTTAATATCTTGCCAGAGTTGGCTGGGACAAAATTTGGGTTGCAGCTACAGGCTGAAGCAATAGTGTTGAGAAACAAAACAAACAGGCATTTGCCCCCC
>NW_008795017.1:1434648-1436179 GCF_000699145.1 Aptenodytes forsteri
CAGTTAGCAAAGTATGACTGATGATTTTGGTTGGCTGCAAGGCAAATATTAGCTAGAAACTCATTTAGCTAGATCCACATCCATGGCCCCAGATGTTTAAAACTTATCATGGATTAAAGCCATGAAATAAAAAAATTAAAAAAATTTCAATTTGAAATTTTATTGGCGTGTTGCTAGAATGGTCAACATCAATCGACAGGAGAGACTTTGTCCACATACTCTAAGAACAGCCTTCCTGCACCTCCCCCCCTCTTTTCTTCCTCCCTCTCGCTCTTTCAGCATTAACGCTATTGAAAGCCAAACAAAATACTGGCTATGGGTGTAAAGAATGCTGGTTTTTTGGAATGTTGCCATGGATCCTGCTTCCAGTCACATCCCATGGAAAGAGGGTGCAGCCTCCTGTCTCTGTGGCAGGCTGATCTCCCCGAGCAGGGCAGAAGGAAGATAGCCATGTACCCCTGCTACTCCCTATTCTTTCCCATCCACTATAGCCAGGTCTTTGATCACCCTCAGTTTGCCACTGGCATCGATCCTGCGCTTCTCGCGTATTAGATCCTCCAGGCTGTGGAACCTCACCGTGTGCACCTTGTTCTCCGCCAAGTGGATCTTGAGATAGTATTGCTGCTGGTGCTGGGTGCCGGCGGCAGCCTGCAGCTCCCCCCCGGCTTTGAACTCCCTTTTCCCGAAGCGGCACCAGGCGGCGAAGCTCTCGGAGTTAGTCCAGCAGATCTCGTCGCTTTTTAAGCCCAGGTGCCCGCAGGCGTTTTGCACCACCAGCTCAGCCACCAGCGGGCGAAAGCGGTACCAGCTATTCACCACCCGGCCCACGTTGCCCGCGGCCGCCTCGTACAAGCTGTCCTGCCGGATCTGCCCCTGGTGCAGGTGGATGATCTGCCCGCTGCCCACGTACACCGCCCAGTGCGGCGGCGGGTGCTCCGACGGCCCCAGGTAGAGCAGCTCCAGCAGGTCCCCCGGCTTGCAGAGGGCAGGCAGGGCTGACACCGAGTAGACGCTGAGGTCCCCAGCCTGGGGGCCGCTGCTGACCTTGGAGAAGATGCATTCCTGGCCGCGGAAAGCGGAGAACTGGGTCTCGTTCAGCACCAGCTGGTGGTGGAGGTGGTGGGTGGGCGTCTCCTGGCCAGGGCTGCCGGAGCCCTTCACGCTGTACTTGTCTGGCTGGCCTCGCTCGTCCAGGTCCTCCTCCTCATCCGAAAAGAAGTAAGCCACCCCGACGCGCAGCTCGTCTTTCTCGATCCCCGAGGGGTCCCCGGTCGGCAGCTCGCTGTAATTCAGGTGGGTGATGCGATCCAGTTGATTTCCCATCAATGACAGGGCGAGGCGGGGGCAGAAATCGCCGGATCTAAAGGAAGGGTGGGGTGGGCAGGGACAGAGAGAACAAGAGAAGGGGAGTGCAAACGGAGAGAAGGAAAGAAAGAAAGAAACAAAAAAAAAAAAATCAAGGCACATACAAAAGATTTCAGCGATTCCGCCCTAAGCCCCCATCCCTCCCCCACTCCTTCCCCCCCCCCCC
>NW_008795017.1:1437065-1448181 GCF_000699145.1 Aptenodytes forsteri
GTGGGGAGGCGGGGCATCCCAGGGGGGAGGGGGATTAAAGAGCGTGCCCACCACCGAGTGCCGCTCTGCCAAGCGCCCTGCACCGAAAAGAAAGAAAAAGGAAGGGGGGGGGGGAAGTAATTTCCATCGAAAATACCCGCCCAGGCTTCAGCTGGAGGGTTGCACGTGCCCAAGAGTTGCTCCGTCCCTCGAGGCTGGAGGTGGGATGCCCCTCACCAAACTTTAGTAACCTCAGGTTGTGCCTGTGCAGTCTAAACTGATCCTCTGGGTTTCCCTATAGTCAGGAAAGACGGGCATTTCCAGAGGGCTCTTCCTCTCGCCTGTTGCACGACCTATTTTAGGGAGGGGTGAACTGCCCTAAGGAGGTGCCTGTCTCTTGCCATCGCCTCGATGGGACATTGAAATGTTAGATGGTTGACGCCAGGTGAGATGACTCCCTGTGTTTGTCTTTCCACATCCGGCTGAAGCAGCGGTTGTGGGCTGTTCTCAGATGTGACTAGAAAACGTGCTATGACTTGACTTGGGAAAAAAATGAGACTGCCTGACAGTAGCAGTCCATTCCTTCCTAAAACGTATGAAATCTAAAATCTGTCATCTATAGTAGTTAATACCAATACACACTTTTACACCTGATTTTGCACATTATGGAAATGATACTCAGAAATGATGAGTTCATTTGACCACCATTTCCCTGTGAGGCAGTGTCAATGATGGGATTGTAACCTAGTTCTTCCGAGTTCCTAGTCTTGTGCTCTAATCATGCGAACTTCTGAGAAGTGAGAATTTAAATATTTTAAGACACTTCATGAAAAAATCTAATGACATTCTTTGGTTCATATGTGAATCATATTAAAGTATCATTTTTACCTAGAAGTAAATTTACTACTTTCTTCACAGTGGAAATAGCTTTGTCATCTAGACACAAGCATTTCTGCTTTCAGTGTTTGTGGATAATATCTCTCTTCACTGATGGCCTTTTTCCAGTCTTCAGGTTTAATTAACTGAGAACAATAATGCCATCACTTTATTCTCATGATAGAGACATACATCCTTAAATAAATACAGTGAATTTCAGTTTCTTGGGGTACAAGTTGTATATCTTAAGTTCATATGGGTCGAATACTGAGTTTCTTAGCTAGACGTGTTTACTTTGAATGTCCCTTTTTCCATTCAAATATTTATATTGCTGTCTTTCTAGAACAGCATTTTTTTGTTCTCATTATTTTTTTTAACATATGCAAAGGCATCACATCATAAATGGAAGAGAAAAAAGGGTGTGTTTAGTGATATGACATTCGAGGACTGACATCAGTTATTTTTCACTGTGGCAATTATACTAATCTGTTGATGGTTACAACATGTCTCATAAACCCAGGGGCTACAGCCTGAGACTCACAGGAATTAAGCTGATTTACAGCAGTTAAGGATGTAGCATTCAGGGTCTGTAGAACTAGAAAGTGAATTTGAAAAAAAAAATTGTATAGTGATATGACATTCAAAGACTGACATCAGTTATTTTTCACTGTGGCAATTATACTAATCTGTTGATGGTTACAACATGTCTCATAAACCCAGGGGCTACAGCCTGAGACTCACAGGAATTAAGCTGATTTACAGCAGTTAAGGATGTAGCATTCAGGGTCTGTAGAACTAGAAAGTGAATTTGAAAAAAAAAATTGTATAAAAAAAGGATTCTACTCTAATATATGCATTTAAAAGTTTCACAGGACTAAGCATAACAGATGGATGTTATTAATCTCTGGAATTGTGTAAATGCTTTTCCAATGATTGTCAGAAATTATATGTTCTTTTATGGCATGACCTTCACCAACTGCAACATTTTAAATTAAATTATGAAAACACTCTAGTAGGTTTAGAGTTAAGGCTGTAAAAAAGAGGTTAAATATTTTGATTTTTTTAATGGATGTTATTAATCTCTGGAATTGTGTAAATGCTTTTCCAATGATTGTCAGAAATTATATGTTCTTTTATGGCATGACCTTCACCAACTGCAACATTTTAAATTAAATTATGAAAACACTCTAGTAGGTTTAGAGTTAAGGCTGTAAAAGAGTGTTTAAATATTTTGATTTTTTTAATAACTGTTAATGTGCTTCATTGTTAAAGCTAGTCCAAGTTGAAGGCCATTTTCCGTAGGCCTTCATCAACAGTTTCTGTTTTCTAAACACTTTACATTTTTCCCATTTAAAGTCTGCATCTTTTTAGGTTGCACTCTCACAGTTCACACTTCCCACATTTGCCAATCATCAAGGCTATGTGGAATAATTTTTAGATAGTTCTAAACAAATAAAACATTATTTCATCTTTTCCATGCAAAAGAGCGGAGCACAGACTGCTTCAGTAGACTGCAGGTGCAGAAGGAAAGAGTTGGGGTCTAAGGAAAGCTCTGCACTTCTAACTAGGTGGAATATCTCCTGCCAAATTTTAACCATTTTCTTTCTTCCATGCTTTTGCAAGTCTGCTCAATAAGGGTATTCCGTCTCTTGCTGAAGCACTTACAATCCCTTACAATCCACATCTCTCCATGATCTCTATTCAACACACCTCTAACACCCATTTTCTCATTTCATTTCAGTTCTCTTGGTTGCACAGTCTGCCTCATCAGTGCTTCATGCTCTGCCTCCATCCCTCAAGAAGGACTTTTTCCCTCAGTTTCTCTTCAATCCCAATTTTAATTTATGAAAAATGTCAAGAAGTTGACTTAAAAAAACCCAACAAACAAACAACCCAAAAAAACCTCCAAACGTCTAAGCATAGTTATATAAAACTGTGATTAAAGGATGCTATAGAAAAATCATAGAAATTATGTAAACCAACTGCTTGAAATAAACCTCTCAATTTGAAGGCTTCTGTTGATGTTAGAGGATGTTACAAAAGCAGCACACAGTGCCCACAGAGGTGTATTGCTGCGGACTACTGGAGATGCTCATTTTGTCTGAGCTATTTTGATTAATACGTTTATCATCTCCTTTAGATGTTTTACTTCTGGGAGCTCACGGAGGCTTATTTAGCAAGGCAATGAGTGCAGGCTTGGCTGCTCCCAGACCACAGCACTGGCAGTGCAGTGTCACTCTGCTCGCACTCCCATTGACCAGCTTCAGCCTCGTTAACCAGGGTCATAATCTCTCCTTGTACCAGGACATGGGAATTTGCTATGTTACTAACCTTAGTCCATTATTACTAACCCTAACAATTTTTTCCTCATTCCGAGCATAGGAAAGAAACCTGGTAACAGCATCATCTCTGGTTCTGTCCTGGTCTATTCTGAGGGAGTGAACTTACATTTTTCCATTGCTATTTTTTCCTTTCGTGCCTTTTTCCATCCTCGGCATTTTGTCACTGTTGCATTTATGTTTAATTTAATACAGTGAAAACTCTTGAAATATGTAACAAAATAGATACCCGGTAGCTTATTTTTTAAACCTTATTTTTTAAATGTTCTTATCATCTTGCCTTGAGCTGAGCTTTGGAGCCTTGGACTCCTGTTGCTAAAAGTGGAGCTGAAACTTCCGTTGATTTGAATGAGTGGAGAACATTTGTGCAGAAAAATTTAGGAACGCATGTTTCAATAAACAACCAGAGATAAAAAAAGTGATGATAAGGGTGGGAACTTTCCTATGTATTAAAAACTTTCTCTAGATTGTAGAAATCTGTCCATTACAATTCTGTTAACATTGAATCTCAGATGCCCAGAAATTCACCTCTATTTCAGATTGCGATCTGGTCTGCCCAGAGGCAGCTAGACATAAAGGGTACCAGGAAGGATCTTCTTCATCTGAAATTCTCTAAAGTGGCATACTCCATGTGTACTTCTTCTGTGCCTATATCTTCATTACAGTCTCAGTGTACCTAAGGCCTCAGAGACATAAGACGTTAATCCTTTGAGAAATCTGTGGTCTGGACCACAACTGACGTAGATGGTAGAGTTGCTCACTTTTTGCAAACAGCTTTGCATACATATTGTCCACATACCAAAGCAAGGCCATAATGCCCAGATCTGGGATATTCTGGGTAAGCGTGTACCCTGCCAGCCCTATAGCAGCAGGCACACTGCATAGCTAAGTACAGTTTCTACGTCTAACTAGTCTGGGAGAGTCCTGAGATTTTGATCCTTGAGCTTTGGACATCTTCTGTCATTTTTATCCAGTGGTGGTAAAATATAAAATGTGAAAACTCACTCAAGAAGATAATTGTGGCCACAGTTTTGCCCTTTGCCTCTTTCCTGCTCTTCTCCTGGCTTCTGGTGGCTTCATGATTCTTGCATTCATAGAGTCACTTGTAAGTAAAATTGGCCAGGGGCTGTTCTCTGGCCCTGAGGTATGGTATAATGATATAGTTGTCCAGCTGAACTCTCTAAAATGCAAAACGGGGCAGCTGTATCCAAACTGCCTAGCCACAGTTTTGCCCTTTGCCCCTCTTTCCTTCTTCTCCTGGCTTCTGGTGGCTTCATGATTCGTGCATTCATAGAGTCACTTGTAAGTAAAATTGGCCAGGGGCTGTTCTCTGGCCCTGAGGTATGGTATAATGATATAGTTGTCCAGCTGAACTCTCTAAAATACAAAACTGGGCAGCTGTATCCAAGCTGCCTATTAGGAATTATTCCTAACCCATTTTAATCCCTAGCCTGTATGGAAGAATAGTAGCCGGCCTGTGCCAAAACTTCTCAAAAGGACTTGTAAGTAAAATTGGCCAGGGGCTGTTCTCTGGCCCTGAGGTATGGTATAATGATATAGTTGTCCAGCTGAACTCTCTAAAATACAAAACTGGGCAGCTGTATCCAAGCTGCCTATTAGGAATTATTCCTAACCCATTTTAATCCCTAGCCTGTATGGAAGAATAGTAGCCGGCCTGTGCCAAAACTTCTCAAAAGGCCATGCTACCAATTTAATACTGTGAATAATACTGTGCCAGTCCTTGGACCTGTGACCTGGCCCTGTGTAGCCAACTATTTAGACTTAACACAGCTCCTGAAGGAGACGTGAAGCATGACCAAGTGTATTTTTTGTCAGATAACACTTGTAAAGATTCCAAACTTAATTTCTGCTTCCTGGTCAAAGGATACAACCAAAAAGATACTGTAGTAGAAAAGATTTTGAGGAGGGATGGGAAGAAACTACCTTCCTTTTAAACATATTTATCTTTGAAAGACTGTTAGGTGGACAGGATCCCAAACAGGGAAGCTTCATCACTTTTCAGCTGTCAGGAAGCAGCAGGGCAGGGTGCTGGGCAGGGGCAGGATATGGGGAGCCGGGGGTGCCCTCACCCCCAAGTGCAGCCTCCCAGTGCCCTGGAAAAGGGAGCAGAGCAGGGGTGGGGGACCAGGGCCAGCTGAGGCCCATCCAGGAGGTCATGGCAGCCTTGCGAGGCCATCCCAACGCAGGCAAACCAGCAGCCTAGCCTAGGCATGGGCCAGGGCTTCAATGCAGCTCCCAAGTCGGGCTGAAGCCCCATCCAAGTGTCCTCAAAGCTCTTCATCATTAAATTTGCTTGTCTCCCAGACATCTGATCTGAGGTTCATCTTATCAGAGCTGATCTTGAACACAGGCAGCAAACCCTGAGGAAGCAAGGGAAGAGCTTGTAGGTCTTGCTAGTGCACTCAGGGCCCTGACAGTAGCATCACATTCATTCACTGGAGTATGAAAGAAAAATAGCTGAGGGACTAGATTTTCATTTAGATGTCTGTCTCTCTACACTAAATGGAAACTGAATGCATAGGCTTTTTTTTGGGGGGGAGGGGGGGAGGTTAATCTTAAATTACCTGCTATGATATGCAACGGAGCCTTTCCCAGGATTACAACAATATGCTTTATGAACTTTTGAAGAATTGGATGTTGATGAGCATGAAGTTAGATCAATTAACAGTGAATCTTATTTCTTGATCCTTGTATTTCCAGGATTATCTCCTTCTCAATGTTATTTTGAACATTCCAAAATGCTCTGCCATGCCACCATTTTTGTATAGAGACAGAAGAAACAAAACAACAACAACAACAACAACACCCCCCTCTAAGCAGGCATCACCACAGCCAAGTAGGGAAAATTTACTTATTCATAGCAGAATATTTACAATTATGCAGGCTGTTGTTTGGGTCAGGAACATAGTCTAAAAGTTCATACTATTGACATACATTTCGTTTTACTTTTTATCTCTGTTAGGAAATAAAATAAAATATAGCCTAGCCTTGTGGTGAGCCTAACCAAATGATTATAACCACAGAATCTGTTTTTCAGTGGCTATGTGTTTGAAAGCTTTTGGTAAAGTAACCCTGATCTTAAATTTGTGAATTCAATCATATATTGGTCCAAGTAGGTTCAATATAATAGAAGAATTTTTATTCAGGGTTTGGTTGTGGTGGTTTGTTTTTTTTTTTTTTCAGTAAAGATGCATTTTCACATTATGTTTAATCATGAATAAGAAGGTTCCAATTGATAGCGAACTTTAACCCCAACTACCTACTCCTTCAACTTCTTTTACAGCTGATCTTGTGATCATGTAGTTGCAGGGTGAGTTTAAATTTACAACACTGCTGTAACAAGATGTTGCATATGTGCCAGATGAAAAACATCTATTTTAAAGGTGTTGGCACTAGGTAGCTGGTACTCTGAAACTGAAACAGTCACGAGTATTGGTCCCTTCTGAATATATGGTTTTGACTTGGCTTTAATAAAGGTGGTTACATTGTTCCTTCTGTAAAAGGAGGATGATAATGGCAGCCTAGTAGGAAAATTCTCATAGTCTCCTCTAGCTCCAGCTACAAAACAATCTAGAATTAAAATGACATCATAATGTTTGTACAGGAAAAAAATATCTCCAGAAACTAATGCAGCTTCAGAAAATAAGCTGACAGAAAAAAGGAAAAAAAAAAAAAAAGAAAAAAAAAGAAAGAAAAGTATCTGTAACTGTCTTCTAATGCAATTTTATTAGGTGGACTACTGTCACATGGCAAATCAACTTTTTGATGTCTTTCTTCAACTAACATTTTACAACTGCAGGCAATGCTTTCCTAATCAGTTTTGTAGACTGGAAAACTTTTTAGAAATATCTGGCCATAAGGAGTAAAGTAGTGCTTCTTCACAAAAATGTCATTTTCAGTGTATGACTCTCCACTAATGATGTGTTAACTCTGCCCCTAAATGTCCTAATGAGAAATACAGAATAAATATGTATCTAAGTGCACATTGGTTACTTTATTATTATTATTATTATCTTATTAAGCTGTTTTCCAAGCTCCTGAATGAAAAAAGGGAAAATGGTTTCTCCAGTATAAGACATGAAGTTCTCTTGCATTTCCCTTTTAAAACTAGAGAGATTGTCCATTATACATATTTTTTTTTACTGAAAAGCTGTTGGCAACATACAAGTTACCTGCATGTATTACAACAGGGTTATTTGCTTGGCCCTTTCCTTTTTCATATGTGCTTTGGGATCCTTTACTAAGTCATTGTTCTGTAACTGCATTCATTTATTTCTGCTCATAGTCTAAAAGTTCATACTATTGACATACATTTCGTTTTACTTTTTATCTCTGTTAGGAAATAAAATAAAATATAGCCTAGCCTTGTGGTGAGCCTAACCAAATGATTATAACCACAGAATCTGTTTTTCAGTGGCTATGTGTTTGAAAGCTTTTGGTAAAGTAACCCTGATCTTAAATTTGTGAATTCAATCATATATTGGTCCAAGTAGGTTCAATATAATAGAAGAATTTTTATTCAGGGTTTGGTTGTGGTGGTTTGTTTTTTTTTTTTTTTCAGTAAAGATGCATTTTCACATTATGTTTAATCATGAATAAGAAGGTTCCAATTGATAGCGAACTTTAACCCCAACTACCTACTCCTTCAACTTCTTTTACAGCTGATCTTGTGATCATGTAGTTGCAGGGTGAGTTTAAATTTACAACACTGCTGTAACAAGATGTTGCATATGTGCCAGATGAAAAACATCTATTTTAAAGGTGTTGGCACTAGGTAGCTGGTACTCTGAAACTGAAACAGTCACGAGTATTGGTCCCTTCTGAATATATGGTTTTGACTTGGCTTTAATAAAGGTGGTTACATTGTTCCTTCTGTAAAAGGAGGATGATAATGGCAGCCTAGTAGGAAAATTCTCATAGTCTCCTCTAGCTCCAGCTACAAATAAATCTAGAATTAAAATGACATCATAATGTTTGTACAGGAAAAAAATATCTCCAGAAACTAATGCAGCTTCAGAAAATAAGCTGACAGAAAAAAGGAAAAAAAAAAAAAAAGAAAAAAAAAGAAAGAAAAGTATCTGTAACTGTCTTCTAATGCAATTTTATTAGGTGGACTACTGTCACATGGCAAATCAACTTTTTGATGTCTTTCTTCAACTAACATTTTACAACTGCAGGCAATGCTTTCCTAATCAGTTTTGTAGACTGGAAAACTTTTTAGAAATATCTGGCCATAAGGAGTAAAGTAGTGCTTCTTCACAAAAATGTCATTTTCAGTGTATGACTCTCCACTAATGATGTGTTAACTCTGCCCCTAAATGTCCTAATGAGAAATACAGAATAAATATGTATCTAAGTGCACATTGGTTACTTTATTATTATTATTATTATCTTATTAAGCTGTTTTCCAAGCTCCTGAAAGAGAAAAGGGAAAATGGTTTCTCCAGTATAAGACATGAAGTTCTCTTGCATTTCCCTTTTAAAACTAGAGAGATTGTCCATTATACATATTTTTTTTTACTGAAAAGCTGTTGGCAACCTAAAAGTTACCTGCATGTATTACAACAGGGTTATTTGCTTGGCCCTTTCCTTTTTCATATGTGCTTTGGGATCCTTTACTAAGTCATTGTTCTGTAACTGCATTCTATTATTTCTGCTCATTTTTAATAATATGTATGATATTTCTGCTGCCCTGAAGGACTCCCATGAAAATTAAATGTTTAAATAAAATGAGCACCCAATGCTTCTTTCTATTAGGCTAGTTAATATTTTATAAAATATTTTTATCTGTGAGGCTTTCAATACCTCAACTCCAAAATGACTTTCTAAATATTATAAGCAATAACAAATACCCCTTGACTGAATAGCAAAGAAGAAATTCAATCTATGTGACAGTTGCTATTCATAAACTGTTCGAGCTTCACTCTCATGGTTTATGATGTTAGCTGAACCCTTTTGACTGAGTTACAGTACTAGATTCAGTAGGGGAATCATACCCTGCTATATATAAATACCTTTTGGAGTTAGCCTCTATTTCCCTTTTTCAAATACAGAGCCCGATCCTGGAGATCTAAGTCATTCAAAATTCATATCAATTTTACTGCCAGCATCATCCTTCCTATAATACAGGAAAGGCTGTCACCAGATACATGCACACAATTTCCTTTGAAGCCAATGAGATCTCTGCATGCATTCAAAGAAAGAATACAGCCTTAGATGTTTAGAAATGACAAATATATACAATTAGAATTCATTGAGTTTGCTAAGGTGTGTAAGTAAGTATTGAATAAAATCATTGAGACTGCACTGTGATGCTTTTAAAATTAAGTTTCTGCTCAACAAAAATTAACTTGAGTAGTCCAAATTTGTAAATTCAATACTATTTCCAGTAAAAATTTCTAAACAATATTTTCCCAGCCTCTAAACTCAACCCTGGGTCTCAAATGCAGGTAGTGTCTATTCCTGTATATCATTCTTCCAGCTAAAAGTCTGGCTGACCTAATTAGACTCACAGGTTAACCCTGTTACCTTCATACTTTTTTCTTGTGATCATGTTCATACAAACCTATTGTTTAGAGAAGTTTCTTTTAAAGATGTAGCGTACTAAACTTTAACTGCTACTTTATGTACAATGCATAAATGAGTGTAGACTACAGCTCATTTTACTTAGCTGTGTTGTTCCTTCAATAATAACAGAAGTAAAAAGACATGCAAAATTTATGTTTGTCCCTAAGTTTAGAAGATGCAGCATGACTTGAATATACTCAGGATAAGTTGCATAAGGTATGACAGTACTTTACCTTAACTTCCTCCTCCCCCCTAAAAAAAAGCAGAAATTAATGTGATTTTGGTAGAGAAAAAGAATTATTGAACAGGAAAGAAAAAAAAAATCTGATTTGAGACAAGACTGGTTTTGTACCTGTTCGTTTTATTCCCAGCTGTGCTAGAAAGTCTCATAGTGACCCTGGTCATGTCACTGAGAGCTAGGCTGGTGCCATCAATTATTATTTAAAGTGAAAGAACTAGAAGCACTTTTCTGTTTTAAAACATAGGCATGTACTCATCTTAGGTGTGAAAAATCTGGGATCAGTTCCGTATGTAGCCACAGTGGTTTAAATCTCTGTCATTCAGTTTAAGTGTATCTACTAGTTACACACACTACAGGCTATCTGTCTATTCTCCAGTCATCATGTTGTAACCTTGCCCTTGTTAAGAAAATAATTCAAGGAAACACGAACAAAACTTTTAACTAAGTGATTAGAGTACTCACCTAAAGACAAAGAAACCTGAGTTCCTATTTCTGTTCCTGTGATTCAAAGACTATTTAATGTAAAAATGGAAATTGTCTTGAGATGAGAATGTTCCTGCAAAAATAAGTGCTTCGTTCTTTCCTACAAAGCAGAAAAAATAACTGGATCCTACTTTCCTGATAACTGTTTTCTGATTTGACTGCTGGTTACAAAATAGGTGGTCAAGTACTTCACCATTTGTGGCTGCAATATCTTAAAAACACATGATTTTATGTTGTGCTCAGGCCTGCGGTGGATGGTTGGTGTTGCAGAGCACAGCACAGAGCCCCAGGGAGGACCCCCAGGGATTTAGCACAAGTTCACAGCAGGCCACTGTTGATAGGTGCTGTGTTGCTAACACTCAGGAAACTTCAGGCATGCCTATAATGAGAAATGTTAACCTCTTTTAAACTCAAATCTACAGTCTCTCTTGGGTTTAAGTGCTTCCAAGTTTAGGCAGCAGCTGTTGCTTTGCTTTCCAGATTACAGTTTTCTACCTAAACATCTCCATTTTCTCCAAATCCTGCTTTAGATGTGTCATGGTTTAACCCCAGCTGGCAACTAAGCACCACACAGCCGCTCGCTCGCTCCCCTCTACTGACATGGCGGGGA
>NW_008795017.1:1448683-1461008 GCF_000699145.1 Aptenodytes forsteri
CCAAACGTCCCCCCTTCCTCCTTCTTCCCCCAGCTTTATATGCTGAGCATGATGTCACATGGTATGGAATATCCCTCTGGTCAGTTGGGGTCAGCTGTCCCGGCTGTGTCCCCTCCCAACTGCTTGTGCACCCCCAGCCTACTCACTGGTGGGGTGGTGTGAGAAGCAGAAAAGGCCTTGACTCTGTGTAAGCCCTGCTCGGCAGTAACTAAAACATCCCTGTGTTATCAAGACCATTTCCAGCACAAATCCAAAACATAGTCCCATACTAGCTACTATGAAGAAAATTAACTCTATCCCAGCCAAAACCAGTGCAGGATGTTTAAATCCATTATTAGCTCTATCCCTTAATCTCTGTACTGCTTACCTTCCCCTATGTAAATGGGAATATTCATACTTCTTTCACCTCGCTTTACCTTCTGTGTTGCCTGATAGCAGTTATATAGGACAAGGGCTGTCTATTTGTTCACAGTAATTCTCACAAGTCTGTTTCTTTTGGGGACTGTTCAGACCTTTACTGGGATACAAATTTGTACTAGAAAAGTTAGATACAAGGTGCTAAAAAATATAGTGAACATAGCTGTTCCTTACTAGGAAAAAAATAAAAATCGGTGGCAATGTGAGGTGGTAATTTAGGACATGAAAGACAATAGTGCTACAATGTCAGTTCTGGTCTGGGGAGACAATGTAATGTGGTTAATGAAACATGATGTTAATACATCTCTGCAGGGGACATGTTAAGTGAAATGCAATAAACATGGGATATGGAGGTGCTGTCAAACAGAAAATAATTTAAATAATATAACTGCATGCTCATTTCATTTCACTTACCTGTTCCCCAGACTATCACTGATGTTTTGCATACAGTGCTGTAAGAATTATATTATTTTGGATATCATCAAGTTTGTGGGGTAATAATCCACAATATGGATGAAATTCTGGGTATGAAAGCATGGCCCATGCAGCCCCTGTGTTGTGTTGGCAGAGTATGAGAGAACTGCTAGTGATAAAAGGCCTTTGAAGACTGATCCCTGGGATAAGCTTGTAGAGATTGTTGTTCTGTGACCATTTCATAGGGAGATATTCACCTGAGGCTGAGATGGTAACCTCATATCCAGAATATTATGAAATTCACAATTATAGAGCCCTGACATGGCCAGTGATTCTTTTAGCTCAGTTAAAAGAAGCTGCTTATGAGTTGTGCTGCATTCAAAACTTTACCAGACATTGAAAAAAACACCCCAAACAAAAATTTAACCTATGAAAAAAAGTAAATTTCTATTATGTCAAACATTTTTGACCTGAAGAGTGGGATTTTTTAAACATATACTTTTTTACTTGAAAAAGAGAGATAGATAATTAAATATGAAGCATAAGTAGGTGGAAAGTGAAATTTTCTTTTGAAAGATGAGGGTCTTCTTTCCCTTAATCAGAAAGACTAAATGCTAATGTCAAAACAAATATTCAGAATCTTCAAAAATGCTAAATATTTTTGGCCTGAAAGGTTTTGCTGAATTTAACTTGGACTTGAAAAATATTTTTGATGACTGAGTAATATAGTTCTTGGTACACAGAGTATTTGCCAAAAGAAAAAAAAAACGTGGTTGTTCTAGTAAACCATCCTGACAGCAGCATGTGAGCTGGGTTTATGACTACAGTCATATGTGGTATGGACACATGAAATGCTTTTCCAAGACCAGAAACAGATAATTCCTTGCAACCCCAGAGACACCTGTATAGGAGAACTGGGCTTTGATAACCTCCCCTCACCAAATATGATTAAGCCTTATTATGTGGCTAGTTGAGGATTACAGAAATAAAGGAAGCTAATAAAGAGGAAAGAGTCTGCAAAGAACCAACTGTAGTAAATTAAACTGAAAATGTTATAAGTCAGTCACACATGTTCATCTCAGCTCTAACTGGGCTCATGATTCTTAACAAATCATTTATTTGACACATTGTTTCTTCTTCTTTTCCCTTTTTTTTTTTTTTCCTTCTTTTTACAAATAGCATATGAAAAAATAACTGTTTCATCAAATGTATTGATTGGGCAAAATTATTTTGTTGAATAATTTCCATGAAAAGAAATTGCTTATTGTTTTCATATTAAATTTGGTTATTACTTTTGCTTTTTAGCAGAAAGTAATAATAAATAAAAAATACTTACAGTATGAAAATGTTTGGGGCACAAATTGCAAACTCCTCTCTTAAGTCTTCTGTGTAAATGAAATAGTGGGAATTTCCATGGTTCCAGGATAAAGTCCCATCAGTACAAGATAGCTGGAAGAAAGATAAACCCAAACAAATCCAAAGGAGAAACAAAACACTGTATTTAAAAAAAAAAAAAAAATTGTTAACCCTTAGAAAAAATACAGAGAGTAATGCAATGCTTGTAATATCTAATATTCACAACTGAGTGTATTTTATGGAACAGTCACATAAAGTCATTGGTTTCCATGTAGTCAAAGGAAAAATAAAAAGAAACACTTTCATAGATTCATTATCTAATCTGCCCCCTTCCTCAGCAATATCTCTCTGAGCACTGGTAGCTCACGTACATTGTTTTGAAGGTCTCTACAGTTTGAGAGTCCATAATCTTCCAGAAGATCTATTTCAGTACTTCACTGTTCTTATCATTGTATTACTATTTTCTAATATTCTAACTCTAATTTCAAACTTTGTTGCAGTTTAAACCCATCATTTCTTGTTCTATCTCTTAGGTCATAGAGAATAATTTATTCCTTCTCTCCTACTTGCAGCCTTTTATATACTTGAAGAAATTCCCTTTTTAGTCTTCTCTTTTTTAAGGTTAAAGAATCATAATTCATTCAGGGTTTTTCTCTCCAGTTATGTTTTCTAGAATCCCAGTTGTTTTTATTATTCTACTGAGCTCTCTTCAATTTTACATCTTTTACAAACTGCGGTGCCCAAAATTGGAAAAAGAAACCCAGCTGAGGCTTTAACAGAGCAGAGTAGAACAGAAGAATTGTTTACAGGCTGTCTGTCTATTTATACCTTTTGGTATGGTCTATGCATTTTTGCAACAGAGTGGCCTTGCTGATTCACATTTAGATTGTCATCAATTACACCTTTTTCTGTGAAACTGATACGTTGTCAGGTTATTTCCCACATTCCTGTTTCTGACCTTAAAATTTTGGAATCTGCAAGTCTCGTAAATCGCTATAACTTACTTACTGCTCTGGTGACTATATTCACAAATTCTTTCATCTTAGCAGAACTCTGTATCCATAAATCTCTTGTGGATAGAGCAGTCCAACTGTATAAACTGAAAGACCCTGAAGAGAAGTCAAACTCCGCAGAGAGAGTTTGAATAAGATTTCAGTAGTAGATGGTTCTCTACAGAGGAAAAAAATACTTGCCATAGCTGATGTCCAGTAGTTAGTATTCATTGAATCTTTCTCCAGGTAAAATTCATTTGTGGAGATGGAGTGAAAAAGGAGTTGTGAACATAATTAGTGTAAAAGCTTTTAAGAATGGAATATGTATTGATGGAAATTATTAGTAATGGTTGCCCAGCTGTATTCTTATTCCTAGGCAATTCAGATTTCCTGAAGTACACTATTTGGAAGGACTAAGGTTTAGCAGCAGGGTTTTTTTTTCTGTCCTAGACTCATAGAAGTAGTAGTTGGGAGGGATACCTGGTAGTCCATCTAATGTACCTCCTGCTCAAAGTGAGGCTAATATCAGACCTAGATCTACATCAGCTGTGGCTTTTTCTAATCGTGTCTTAGAAAGGATAGCAATTTCACCACTTTGCAGACTGTTCCAGTGCTGTGCTATCTGTATAGTGAGAAAGTTTTTCGTAATGTCCAATTTGAATTTCTCAAGCTGCAACTTGTCGCAGCTGCTTTTTGTTAAATTGTCTGCCACTACAAAGAAGAGTTTGGCCATGTCATCTTTGTAACTGCCCTTCTTCTGGTAGTAGGCTGCTTTTGGATTGTCCCTTAGCCTCCTCTTTGCCAGACTAAACACTGGTCCCTCCATTTCTTGTAGGCCATATGCTCTAGGCTCCTGAACAGCTTGTTTGCTTTCTGATGGACCCTTTCCAGTTTCCCAACACTCATTTTGAGCTGTGAAGCTCAAAACTGGACATGGTACTCCAGTTGCAGCCTTGTCAATGCTGTGTAGAATGACGTGCTAAGTGCTGGCCTCACTTCTACTACTGTAGCCCAATATGCACTTTATCTTATTCATGTTGGCAGTGCACTTCTGCTCATATTCAGCTTGATACCCACTGTAACCCCCAGGTCCTTTTAGGGAGGTGCCACTCAGCCAGTACTGCTGCATGAGGTTATTCCACCCCACATGCAGAACTTAGCACTTCTCGCTCTTGAGCTTCACAAAGCTTCTGTTGGCCCAGTCTTCAGTTTTCTCAAGGCCCCTAAAGCTGAATCTGTATCATCTGGTGTATAAAACACTTCTTCAGAAAATTTTCTGAGGGAGCATTCTGCCTCATCATCCAGAGAAGATATTGAACTGCACTGTCACTGCTTTCAAACCCTAGAGTACTTGTTTCATTACCAACCTTTAGACCTCAAGCCATTGAATAGTACCTTGGAGCCCAGTGGTGCAGCCAGTTTTCAATCCAGTTAAAATGCTCTTTATCCCACCACACTTTCTCAGCCTCCAAGCAAGAATGTGGTAGAAGGCATTGCCAAATTCCTTAATGGAGTGAATGTTACAGGAACTGTTACCCCTTATCTTCCCAGTCATTTTGTCAGAGAAGGCAATCAGGTTGGTCAGGTATGACTTGGCTTTGTAAATCTGTGCTGACTGTTCTTGATTGTCTTCTTGTCCTTTGCATGCTCATAAATGGATGCTAGGAGGATATACATCCTCCATCCCACCAGGGACTGCGCTTAGTGTGTCCACCTGATAGTTCCCTGAGTTGTCCTTCTTACCTTTCTTAAATATGGGCCTGATCTGTCATTGCCATGATTTTTAATATTTAGTAAGCAGCTTTATAATTACATCAGCCAACTCCTCTACAGCCTCGGGTATCTTTTCAGGCTCTACAGATTGAATAATCCAGTTTTTCTAAGTAATCCCTTGCCTCTTGCTACCCAATCATTCTTTTTTCCAAACCATGCTGGTATGAGCTGAGGGCTGGGAGCAGGCTAGCCCAGTAAGGGTGAGGCAAAAACAAAGTAAGTATTTCAGTTTTCCTTGTCATTCATTGCCAGGTTATCATCCCCATCCATCAGCATTCATTCATTTCATTGCTAACTTAATTTTTCTCCATTACTCTTTCACCAAAATAGATACCTAGGTCATCAAGCATGTTGAAAGCTGCACTACTACTTACCTTAATAATAATGTGGCATCTCCTTACCAGCAGTGGTCTCACTGTCCCCTAAAAATGACCCTGCTATTGTGTTGTTCTGTGGGAGACACCTAATATCAGTAAGCTTCATGATACTCAGCATTCCAGAAATAAAGAAGGGGGTTGGTATTTCAGATTGGGTGACTAAGTTTAGTGGATACTGATCTCTCTGAGCCTCTTTTTGCCAGTAGGATATTCATTAACCACACAGGAGATTCTGGTTCCTTGCCTTCTAGTCTGGTGTTTGGTTAACATCATCCTGGCCCAGCCTTTCCCCCTTAGCCATGGGCAAGCTATAGCAAACGTGCAGACCTGTGATGTGCAGGAACCACGAGGAATAAAGTGTGCTCATTCATTCAGTTGGGATGACACATACATGGTCGAGTGATGTGCAGTGTCCTCAGTCACTCTGAGGCCTAGAACATTTGCAATTCTGCGCACAGCACTGAGAACTGTGTTAGGTTAAAACAAATTCTAGCAAGCTTTTTTACAGAGTATGCAGACATGAGTTTATAATTTTCTTTTCAAGTGTGTATAACTGGCCAAATTTCTATATATTTTTTAAAAGGTGGCAAAAAGCACCCTGACAGCAATTGTGATGTCTGGGCTTCAAAGCATGGTTCAGCTTTATAAAATGAGGTAGCTAACACTTTTTTATGTTAATTTTTCCCTAATTCAATTCCCCCAAATGGTTGAGTTGTTTGATTGAATGTTGCTCACCAAAGAAACAGCCTCAGGCAGTCATCTGTCATAGAAAATTTCAGCCCAAACCATTAATATTTTGCAAAATTATAAGCTATGAAAACATAGATTTGTAATATGAAGTATCAGGGAGCCTCAGTAGTACATTATGCTACTACCTTCCTGCACCAGTAAGTTACTAGTATGTGATCGGGTATTTAATAAACTTCTTAAGCTATATATTTCTTTTTTTTTTTCATAAATGGGTACACGAATTTGGTTCAAAAGCACTTCAGATTTGTGTAGTTCTTTGTTACAACACCTAGGCACAAAAGATCTGTAATAAAAGTGAAATGTCAGTCTGAATTCAGAATGCCCATGCTTTTGTGTTTTGATGTCTCAGCTTTCATGCTATTTTTAAGTTGTTTCTTTCATCCTTAATTTTACTAAGAGATTCATATTAGATGCATTATTAATCCCTATAACACTGCCTTCCCTTTTTCTGCACAGTATGAGAGATTTCTGGCTTCAATAGAAATAATAAAATGAGATTATTTTCTACACTTAATATGCAAATAAACAAATAAACAATGTGGATTTTCTACAATCTCCATGCATCGTAATTTTCTTCTAAAGATTTCATTGATGCATTAGGACTGAGAGGCATGAGCAATCACCAAAAGCTTTTAAGCAATGATTTTTATTGTGTACTTTATAACCTGAGAATTCTCAGCATGCAGCACATTATAACACATACTGTACTGGAAAATAAACAGAAAAGTGAAGTATAGTAACTGGACTTTCCATAGGGGTTTGACATAGATTAAATGAAACACAATTCCAACATGTTGATGAACTGCAGAAGAGGCAATTAAATGTCTCACTGATGATGGTTAATGGGACCAATTAGAGAATGTGTTTTGAAATGTGACTGGTACAGTTATGGTGCCTGCATAACTCAGAGAGAGAGGCAGGAGGAAGGGGAATAAGGGATTGTGAATGGCTAGTGGAAAGACTGCTAGTTTGGGAGCTGGGATTTGGTTGTTGGGTAAAGGGGAAGCTGATTACAAATACTGTTCCACTTTGAATTAAAATGTGTATCATATTCTTTTGATGGGTTTACTTATTCTGTAGACAGTATCACAGCTGCACAAACTGGTCAAAGAAAAAGGAGCAACATGTACTAGTGAAAGTCTGGCCATAGTATTTCTACATAACTACAATAAAAAGGGAACTCGTAGGGCTTCTATAGTGTTGATCACAGTTAGCAAAATCATCTGATGGACATCAGGCTTCCATTCAAGCCAGGGAGCAACAACAATAATCCACTTAAACAGTGTCGTTTAAACCAGGACAAACAGAAAATTAATACTGAAGGAGTATTTTGGGCCCCAACCATCAGCTGGCAAAAGGTAGTGTGCTTCTAGGTAAGGTAATATAGCGCCTTTGTAGCTGGCCTCTTTTCTTCTATTAGAAACAATGATCATTCGAAGGGTTAATGTTTCCTAGAATCTGTAAGCAATTTGAAATCTAAATCTCATTTGCAACAGTGCTGCAGGACTTCTCCCGCTGGCTTTCCACAGAGACAGAGGTGTGATGCTGTTCTAGGTGTAAAGGCAATACAGTTGCTCCTGTGTGAGTCAGCCCCGAAGCAGGAAGTACTGGGAGGTATGGTGGAGCCCCTGTGAACAACCCCTTTCCACACAACCCAGTTAGGATCTGGAAGCAGAATTGCCACATCTTCAAAGCACTCTGCTCACACCAACAATAACAGCCCCTCTAAGGTTCTGGGTCCATTTTTCTGGTTACCAACATTCAGTCCAGATCTCTCTCCTATCTGTGTTTATAGCTAGAAATGATAAAGGCCTATGTTAGCAGCGTAGTCCCTCTCTTCTCAGTGTGGCTCATGTCCTAAGGTCTGTGAAGTCAACTGAAGTGGGCCCATGTGCCCAGATTGCCCTCCAGAGAAGACCAGTCATTGGTGCTTCAGAGCATTGCACAGAATTCTAAAGTGTGTTCCATGTTCCAAAAATACCATGAAATCTAACTTGAATTATACTTTTAGTGAACATGTGGGTTCATCTAAAGCCACAAGAATTGCTGGGTTATCTTTAGCAATGCTAAGGCATACAGAAATTAAAGTGTGCAATATGTTTCATTTGCTGTGTACATGTAATATGTCACCACAGATATTTGACTGTTTTTATTCGAGAAAAAAGTGCCAGGATGATTTGGAACACTCATGAAAGTGGTAATTCTTCCACAGTTTGATTAGAAACTGGCTAATAGTAGTTTAAACTGAGAAGAGAGAATAAAAGATTGTTATTTTTAAGTAACATAGTTTAAGCAACACAGTTTCAAACAACACAGAGGTAAGCATTGAAGTGTGTAAACTAGATTCTTATTTCAGTCACCAGTTATTATAATTCCAGCTTAAATTCAATGAAATCAGAAGAATTATTCCAATTTATAATAAGGCAGTTGTACTGGGTCTGGCTAGGATAGAGTTAACCTTCTTCATAGGAGCTCATATGGTGCTATGTTTTAGATTTGTGGCCAAAACAGTACTGATAACACACTAATCTTCTAGCTTTTGCTGAACAGTGTTTGCACAGCATCAAGGCCTTCTCTGGTTCTCACTCTGCCCCACCCCAGAGAATAGACTGGGGGATGCACAATGGGTTGGAAGGGGACACAACTGGGCAGATGACCCCAACTAACCAAAGACATATTCCTTACCATATAACATCATGCTCAGCAATAAAAGGGAAAAGAGGGGGTTTTAGGTAGGTTAGCCACCTTTTGCTCAGGAACCGGCTGGACATTAGTCTACCTGTGGGAGGTGGTGAGCGATTGCCTTTGCGACACTTGGGATTTTTTTTGTTTGTTTGTTTTCTTCTCTCTTCTTCCACTTATCCTTCACTTATTAAACTTTTTTTTATTTTTATTTTTTTATCTTGTCCCCCAAGTTTTCTTGATTTTATTTTTCCTTTCCTCATTCCCCATCCCACTGGGAGTTGGAGAAGCGAGCAAGCAGCTGTGCGGTGCTTAGCTGCCCACCAGGGTTAACCCACAACAGGCAGTACAGAAGGACTGTGGCAGACCTGCCTTGTTATGAACTTGTTTCATGGAACAGTACTAAACAAGTATAAAATGTCCACGTTCTGCTTTGGAAAGATATAACTTGCATTACAAGGCAATGGAGATCAGTGCTGTTGGTTTCAGTGAAGCTACTTCTGACTCAAGCCGTTCTACCTGAGATGAGATTATTGTCTATTAAGGTTTAATTTAGACTTACTCTCATTGTAATCCTCAGTGAAAAATATTTCACAACAGAAAACAAATGTAATTGGGTATAATTCATGATTCATGGAACAACACCTGCTGTTCCAAGTTGGGACTGAAAAATGCTAGGAGATGTGTTAACATAACGTGAGACAAATCCTGAAATGGTGTAAATGTCTGTAGCTCCATTGTTTTCAATGTGTCTACATGCCTTCAGCCTTGTTTATGTGTGTTTAGGCTGGAATTCAGCAGAGTTATTATGAGAGTTTTAATAAGAAATATGAGGCAGCTGGAGCTGGTGTATTCTGCTGTTCTTGGTTTTGTTGTGTGGCTGGTATTTCTCATACAATAAACAAGCACTGTTAGAAATATCCTCTTCCTAAAATTTTAATAGAATTTAATCCATAAATACTTCTCTAAATACCTCTGTTTTACTAATCATAATGGAAAATATTCACTGCAAGAGTCATAAAATAGATGAGGCAGTGAAAGTGTTTAGGGAATGTTAGAACTAATAATGATAATGATGCTACTAGAGCAGTTGGAGCACAGCACACAAAGACACAGCAAGATGCTATAGTAAGCTCCATGTGCTCTATGCAGAATCGGTGGTAATCCAGGATTGTATAACTGGTATTACAGGCTGCACTGGAGTTGGTGTCTACCTCCGGGATTGGTTTGTGTTAGCAGAGCCAAAAATAACATAAATGTTCGTTTGATGTTTAGAGTACTTCCTCTCTCTCGACATTCATTCTCTTTTCTGTCTCTTTACAGTGCTTAGACTGAAGCTTTTTATTTTATCATTATCTTCTTCTTTGGTCTTTAGCTTCAGTTTGTGAAAGAAAGAAGGTTCTTTTTTCCTATTCATTTGGAGGTGCAATACTCAGTAGACCAGCAGTGTTATACCACATCAGGTCTGAGTATATCTGAGCTGCAGAGCTGCAGAGCTCTGCTGATGACTCACCTGGCTGTTAGGTGTTAGGTGTTTTTACAGAAAGGCACACTTAATATGCTGACCTCTTTTGGCAGGCAACCCAGAAATATAAACAAATTTAAGTTTCTGAGTTCACAAGAACTGAAGAATACAGAAAAATCCAAATGGAATAAACTCTTGGCATGAAAGAAACAAAACTGGCATGCAAGAGTATATATTTTTTAATTTATAAGGGGTCATTTTGGATGACTGATAGTGTGTATGTTGCATGCGTGAGTGTGTGTGTTCATGTGCATGTGTGTTAAGAACCCAGTGGAATTGCCACCAATTTAGGACACATTTTAGCTTGGAATACCTCCAGAAGAAGAATTTACAAGCTGAGCTTTGCTGGAACTTATTGATAATAACAGCATTAATAAAATTAGCTGCAAGATCAGTTATGCTGTAATATGGAAGATGGTTGAAGAACCTAAATAGAGTAAATCATAAATAGAATAACTTCATTAAAAACACAGAACTATGACGGAGGTGTCTGATGTGAATTAGGTGTGTCCCTAGCCCCGGGTGGATATCTTCGAAAATCACCATACCTAATCTGCCCAATCTGCTATATTTACTTTAAGCTCAAAGACGTCTGTGCATCTGCTGTGAAGGCTTTGTTTCATTGTGTAGAAATTAATCCTAGCTTTGATAATACATAATTAACTAATGGTGACTTATACTCCAGAAGATTATCAATGCTGATATTGTCATAAATAACTGATAACCTGACAGATAATACAGTAAAAAGTTAATTAGTGCACAGCACTATATGCCTCAGGAAGAAAATAGTGTGTTTCAAAGACCCCATTTTCCTAACCCTGATTGATTATTCCCTTTGAGCTTAATCACAGTTCAAAACTAGGATCAAAAATTGTATCCTTGCTAATGTCTTGAAGTTATTGAGCTATTGTGTAGAGTATTGTAACTACTCCAAAGTAATGATTGGCTATGGGTTTGCTACTTTTTGGGTTTTTTTTTTTTTGATCTTGCTGGTATTTTTCATCCATGCCACATGACAAAATGCTTTGGAGAACTAATCAATTACAGTGTTTAATATAACAGTGATTCAAAGAAATTGAGAGATTCTGGCAAGGGAGACAATGTACATGTTCAGAAGAGAAATGGAAATAAATGAAAAGTCAGTGAAGACGAGGGATGCAGGGAAATGCAAATCTAAGTAATAACGCAAAATAAAGCGAAATATGAAAACACATGCAGACAAGCAAAACCTAAGTACAGAATACCCCATTTTCCAGACTGCAGCGGTAATATTTTGTATTTCCTTGTCTTCCACTCTCAGAAGTGACTATATTTAATGCAAGTTTCTGTTCTAATTATTTAAAATATGTAAAACTGCCAGGTTTCATTTTGAATTGAATGGATGTATCCATTCTTTTGCTGCCTAGGGCCCTCTTCTGCTCCTATTGCAATCATGGATAAAATTCTCAAATAGCTAATCTTGGTATGGGATTGGGACTTGGAAAAAGAGTACTAAATAAAGGTAAAATGAATATGATTCAAGAGTTAATATTTTTAGCACTTATTCATCTATAATGGGAAAGGGGAGAAAGGCTTCAGTGTAAGAGGAGAAACAAAATGAACCAAAACAACAAAAAAAATTATCTTGTGTTTCTTATGAAACTTTTTCCCCTTCCTTCTTAAAAACACTCCAAAGACTGGAACTTACGTTGGCTTTGACTGCAGATGAGTCTAAAAACACATTTGTTTTTGTGGGATAGAAAGTACTTAACCTCTCAGGCTGTGTAATTAAACAGGCTAGAGCCTGTGCTGGGCTCAGAGGGCAAGTAGCATAACACAGGTGTGTATGCATATGTGTGTATATATACTTATGTATGTATATGTGTATAGATCATAGAATCATAGAATCACAGAATCATTAAGGTTGGAAAAGACCTCTAAGATCATCGAGTCCAACCGTCAACCCAACACCACCATGCCCACTAAACCATGTCCCCAAGTGCCTCATCTACACGTCTTTTAAATACCTCCAGGGATGGGGACTCCACCACTTCCCTGGG
>NW_008795017.1:1461431-1476333 GCF_000699145.1 Aptenodytes forsteri
CACCCCCAGGTCCTTTTCTGCTGGGCAGCTTTCCAGCCACTCTTCCCCAAGCCTGTGGTGTTGCATGGGGTTGTTGTGGCCGAAGTGCAGGACCCGGCACTTGGCCTTGTTGAACCTCATACAGTTGGCCTCAGTCCCTTGATCCAGCCTGTCCAGGTCCCTCTGCAGTATATAGATATATACCTATGTGTATGTGTATATGCTTATGTATATATGAGTGTGCATATATATATATCTGTGATGATACCATCTCCCTGTCCAAGCAGGATGGCTCTTGCCTGCTGGGAAAAGTCCCTTGCCTGTGCTACTGTCCCTCCTAAAAGTGTCCTGGGTTGCCTAGGGGTATGCTACATGGCAGGGACCAAAGCTGTACTCGCGAGAGTGCTGACAATTAATATGGGTTATGAGAATCCAGTACCCATCTATGTCCTCCCTCTGTTTTATCCAGTCATGTAAGCATAGTCCTTGAGGCCACCTTTCTGCTGTGCAGGAAAGTGGTGAGTCAGAGGGACTTTCCCAGTTGCTAACCAGCCCGCTGGAAGACTACAGTGTGGAGAAAAGGCAGTAACTGCCTCGGAAAAGGGGACTAAACAGCAGAGGAAGATCTGAGAGACAATGTTCAAGACATCCCTCAGTCAGCTTTCTGTCTGGTGGCTTATCAGGGGGCGGTGAAGTGTATCTTAGAGTAATTTACAGGAATGCCTCAAAGATGTTCTGGAAGGCCATGAACCAGCACGCTATCACATATGCCAGCTAGACTTTCACCAAGTGAAAGGTAATGGCAGCTATGGGTACAGCCTGTCCTCTGCAGCACCGGTACCACAGCTTGTGCAGGCTGTGGGGGCTACGTATGCCCTTATGATGACGTGAAGAGGAGGAGGAAGGGAGGAAGAAGGGAGAGGTGGTAATCAGACACTTTGGGAGGCACAGATGTAATTCCAGCAGGAAAAAATATTTAGCTTTGCTGTACACTGCTACTGTACATTCTGCTTATATCTGTGAATAGATTTTTTTTTTTACTTAGTAGTTGAACTGAAAAATTGGTCAGAGAAAGAGTTTAGTGTTGACCTGTCATTTAAGGGTTATTAAGATGGCTTTTGATATTCATTAAATGTGTCAGACTCAACATGATTTTAAAATGAAAAAATAAAATATTCAGCATAACAAGCTTTTTAGCAAAACTCTTTCAAGAGTAACTTTTCATTCTGAAGTTTTAAATTTCTCAGGTGAAATTATTTGCTGTAATTTAACTAAATTGAGAAATTCTTTCCTTTCTCTTAAAATTACAATTTCTGACAAATTCTGTAAGAACAAAAATCATGCATTTGGACTTAAGGAAGATTTTGAAATGCCAGTGAAAATTAACAGTTACATGACCTGTAGGCACTCAAAGTAATAGATATAATGTGAAAGCTATTACCAAACTTAATTTGATTCTGGTACGTTAAAAATAGACTGTTGTACAGATTTCAAATATCATTCCACTTCCTACCCTGTGTAGTGTGTGGCTACTGAACCCTTCTACATGCAGATGCAGAAAAGTGGCTGCTTGCAGTTTTACTTGTGCTGTGTCTTGAAGTAAGGAATAAGTTTGAGCTCGGGCATACAAGGGCTAAAATTTGTTCTTTCAAGCAACTTGTGAAAGTGGTGTATTATTCCTGGTAGGCAATCCAAACAGGTCAACACAGCCAGACTACCCTGTAATCAATTTTGTATTTTATATTTTCATGCAACTTTCATGTGAGGACCTCCTCATATGACATGGTTAGATCTGTAACATGTAACTAGTATTTGTATAATAACCTGTAACTATTATTTGAATAATATGTAACTAGCATTTTAATAATATGAATATTAGTTATTTTTATAAACAATAAAAAAGTGCTTCCTGGTAGATCAAGAGAAATTTTATTTAAAATATTTTGTTTATGATAACAGAAGGAGATTTGTAAGATGATTTTTACCCCCCAGTATGCAGCTTGAAAAACCATCCCAGAGAAAGTATAATGTATGATTTTGTCCAATAAGTGGAAAGTTTAAATTTGTTTCTTTTTCTTAGATATGTGATAAAAGAAGTTGAAAATTCTGAAAAGCCCAAGGGGAAAATGAATATTTTTTCTTAACTTGCTTTCCATTCTATATTCTAAAAGGCTCCGGGTCCATTTATATTAATTTACTTACAGTAAATTTTTCCTCTTCTCAGTCTTTGATACCTCATGTGTAAGCAGAACATATGCATGCAAAAGTATACAGTAGTGGTTTATTAATTCTTTCATGCAGGCAGAATGTTTATGACAATTAAAGATAATTCAGTGCTCAAATATGAACAAAGGAAATGTTAATATATCTGTCACAAACTCAGCTCAAAGATATAAAAAGGAAAAAAATGAAATAATGAAGTAATTTCCAACAACTTTTAAAATATACTACAAAATTTGTAATAGCAGTGACAGACAGTGCATGTCAAGTTTCCTTTTTAAACCTTTCTTTCATGGTTTTTACTTGGTTGTGTAAATTCACTGGAGCCGTATGTTTGGTTTTGAAGAGCTTAATTGGGAAAGATATTGCTTGTTGCTGGATAAATTTTCAGAAAAAAACCCCACACTATTGAGATCAACATTTCTTTTTACAGCCACAAAGATTTGAACAATATTGACTTTTTGAGTTTTGTATGATTCTCTTAGATACATAGAGAAGTGGAGGGTTTTTTTTTCCTATTTTCTTTCAGTAATAATGCAACTATTGATGCATTTTAAAGGTCATAATTTTTCACTTTTTAATATGTGTGTAAATCAAACAGGAGGGTTGCACAGCTCAAAACTGAGTATAATAGCCATGCCTTGCACTGTGAACACCAAGTAGTCATGAAAGTGTAATCTCTACCTGAAGTAATGCAAGATGGCTAAAATGAGTGTAATGGCTCTTTTGTTTCACTGTTTTTCCGGAATAAGACATGGAGTTCTGAAACATTTTATATTTTAACATGCCATCAAAAAAATTGAAGTGAACAATCCCCAAGTAATGCACAAGGACTACATAACAAAGAAAATGGACAGCAAGGTCAGCAAACTAAGCCTTGTTCACTGGAGATTGATCTCATTATCACCTAATGTGAGATGTTTACAGAAACACCTAAATTTCAGGAAGTAGCCTTAGCCTCATGGTGTAGTCTATGGGGAGAAACAAACACTGAAAGTACAGTTTCTCATATCTGTTTTATAAATCTACATTAGGAAATAATGAATGGCACCTAGAAATACCTATTTCTCTTCACTATCAGGGGAGTCTAGACCACTATTTCAGATGTCAACTCCTACTCTGTTAATGCCTGTGGTTACTCAGATGTATTTGACTTAGATTCACTTCTAGATGGGATTTTTATTTTCCTGGATAACTTTCTGCGGCTGTCTTAAGTTATAAGGATCTGAACCAGAGTATATTAAAGTAGCTTCCAAGCTTTATGGAGGCTCATTTAAGGTTAGAAGCTAAGTTAGATCAGGAACTGTGTATTGGTCATTGTGTATTATATTAGCTATATTTCCTACCCTCAAATCAAGAAGTTTGCTGAGAAGTATGAAAGGTGTGTATTTTCTTATTGCCTCAGTAAGATATACACCTTGTTTTAAAATTTTCCTAATCCTGAGCCTACTGTACACAGCCTTGCAGGCAGAAGTTGAGCTGACCACCAAAAAGTCAGCTCCAACAGCATCTCCTTCTCAGCTTTCAGTGTGAAGGGAATGCCCAGGATGTTCCCAACCCTGCAGTTTCTGACTGCAGAGGGCCTGAGGCAATAGGTAGCAAGGAGACAAAGCCGCTCCTCAGCTGATCTGTACAAGCCTGCCACCAGTTTAGTCCTTCCAGCTTAGGAAGTTCAAGGTATCTGCACAGTTCCCCTTCTCTGAAATGCATCAAGCTCCTTCTGGGTCAGTCACATTTGGACACAGTGGTCTATAGTATGTATGTGTTCCCCGGTGTTATTTTTACCACAAAGTGAAGAATTACATACAGGTAGGCTTCCAAGTTTTTTGTTTTGCTTTGTTTTCACATAATGTTTTTCCTCCATCTCCCTCTCCCCACCAAGAGAACAGAGTTTCAGAGATTTCCTCTGATGAGGACTCTGATGAGTTCAAATCATTATGCTTTCTAAATTTGTTCTTATGCAATGATTAGCAGAACCTAACTTGCTCATAGGGTTTTCATTTCTTGCCTGGGCGTGCTTGTGCTCTTGTGTTTTCCCAGGCGCAGTTATGCAACGTTGCAAAGGCAGATTAGTGATGGACAAGGGCATGGTTACTCTATGTTAAGCAACAGCTACCTGTATGTTATTTGTCAAGATTCCTGTTAAGACATGTAGCTCAGCTGTCATTCTGAAAATATATGGACATATTTGGTAGTGGTAGCATAGGTTACCATTGATCAACAATTTTCAATGAAAAAAATGTATTATTCAAAAACCCACTTCAATCAGTAGGTTTGATTTTTATTGTTTTCACTGAAATTGAATGGAGTCCAAGTTCCCTACAAACTTGTTTTTACTGTATTTCTAGTCATTTGAAGTAACAAAATAAAACTGCAGATGAAAACTTCTCCAGATTTTCCCTACACCTAAGTGACCTGAGACATTCTTACTGTCTCTAAAATGATTGTCTTCCCATTTTTGTTAATTTGAAATCTTATTTTAAAAACACACAGGGGATTTAGAAAAAAACACTACCACCCCCAAAACCCCCACACTAGGATTTTATCCTGCCAAATGAATCTCAAAGTAAGCTCACTTAAATCACAGATTTCTCCTGAGGTTAATGAGAACTGAAGATGTTTTGAGTATTAGATGCACAATAGCATTAATGAGAAAAGTAGTAGATGCTATGATAACTACCTGTCTTGGCTGAAGACCAAATTAGCATAGAAAATTTACCTGACTCTGGCATGTTAACCAAAGGCTTTAAATCAACTTTTCGCTTTTATGGTTTTTCACTGGCATTTGTTTTGACAGAGTATATTTTAGAATGGAGCCTTCTAAGTTTTCGTATGTTCCTTGCAATGTGGAAACTTCACTTGACTGTTGAATGAGGATGATAGGTCAAAATTATACGGTTGCAGCAATTACAGATGCCCAAACATTTGAGTAAATACATTGGCACAGACAACGTTTCTGTAGTGCAAGCCCCAACAGGAATGTGCTTCTGACTCAGAGGAAAGGCAACATGTTCACTGCAAAGTTTGGAGCACTGTGGAGACAATGCACCTTAACGGATAAACATGGTTCACAGGCAAAGAACCATGAATCCCTGGAAGCTCCACTGGCTGTGGAAGCCCCAGAAGGGATCTGTCAGGTCCCCCCAAACTCTCCAAGCTGGGTTTCAGGGAAGAGTAAATTATGATCTTGTACCACATGTAATTAGTGGGTCTAAAGCATAAAACCTCTGAGTGATAAAGATCAGTGATACACAGACTTTCCAGCTGTGTAAGTGGCATTCCCTATGTTTAGTGGGGAAAGAGGCCTTTTTGTTCCCCTGCAAGATCGGATCAGCTATGCAGTGCCTACAAAATGAGCATGATGTGCAAAGAAGAGGGACTTCAGAAAGGTGATAACTAGAAGTGGACCTACTTTTGTTCATGAAATCCACAAGCTGGTTCCCAAAAGTACTTTGTCCACTGATGGACCACTGGAAAGCAGCTGCCCGGAGCCCACTACAGGGTTGCTGGTGAGAGGGAGGCGAGTACAACCGGTTCAATTGTTTTTTTACTTTGTTGGGTCTCAGGTATTTCCTATCACTCTTCCTGTGCAAATGAACTTTAAGGGCACCTTTATGCTGTCAGAAACAGTGTTTGGAGGAGAAGGGAGAACAGATGCCCTAAGTCATACATATGCTTCTCCTTGAGCAGCTCTAAGTAGATGGCAGTTCCCAGAGGCCTTTTTTTCCCTGTTTTTCTTTGTGTTTGGCAACACAGACCCTATCTGATCATCTTATGCTGACATCAGTGACAGTCTCATATTGCATTTGAATATGTTTTTACTGTCTGTTTGGGAACAGAAGGGCAGTCTGACACGAGTTTGATCACATGGTCAATTTGTGTCATAATTTACATATAGAAATGCAATATTATTGCCATACTATCATGTCAATAAAGTTGTGTACTTTAATTAAGACTCTGCAAGTTCCATTGTACCACAGAGAACAAAATCAGAAAGGTAATTTGTTCCTGAAATGAGCTAAAGAGTCTTTTCATCCACGTGTGTGCATGTCTTCTGTGCCTGCTTACTCATTAATTCACACAGGTCAATAACTTGGACTGGAAGCTGAGCTGTAACATTCAGGAATAACCTGTACAAGCATAGAGACAACATTGTAGTTTAGGAAGGATGCATAAAAAATGGGCATGCTGTGCTTCCTGAGCACACCTGACACTCTGAAATGCCCCTACAGTCTAGTCTGCACATCATGTAAGACCTCAGAAAAAGTATATAGTCCCTTCACTTCACCATCTACCATGAGCTTTCAGCCTGTACCAGGTCATGGTTTTTTTCTGCTACACAGACAAGACTTTGGATTATAAATTTTACTGGTTAAAAAAACCAACCAACCAACCAAAGAAAACCCCAAACCCCAAATGATATTATGCTAGGATTATAAAGTAGTTGCCTCAATTGGTCCATTCTGAAATAGTGACAGCATCAGACTGTGGGCTAATATAAATTACACTATTTGTTGTCATAAGCATATACCTTACAAGGTATAATGGTAGATAAATAATCAATTTTTTGTAGCTTCAAAAATTTATATATGAAAAAAAAATCTTAGAATGTCTAAAGAGGTAAATAGTTCAGACAGAGCAAAAAATAGTAAGTATACACCTTAATACATGAAAGTGCAAAATTCATGGTTCTTTGAGAATTAAGAGGTCTCAGAGGCCTTTCCATTTGTCCTTGACTTTGGGCAGGTATTTCAGTCACAGCTGTAGGGTTGGGCAATTACTCCATCAAATTCAGGCTGCTGTCAGAGGAGTTGCTTAGTGGAAAAGCTGACAGAAGCCCAATTCACACCATCCTCCAGGTCTGCACCAGTGTAGCAAACTCAAGCCACTGGAATTCAGATGGAGTGATTCATAGGTAAATGAGTTTCAACTGGTTATGAGGAAAAGGAGAAATCTATATCACTGAAAGATTTCTGCAGCTGTGAAAAATGTACTGTCTGATAGATTTATTTTTTTAAAAATATAAGCCCATATCTGCTGAGAGAACTAATGCATTTCCATGTTTGACACCCCATGAAAATGTTCTATTAAGCTTCAAATTAAGACCAGGAAATTGTACATTTATATGTTCCTAACAGCCACTGAAAACCTTTGGACTGTTAATTTTTTCATCAGGAAATATGGACAGTAGGAAGCTGAGCTCCTCATTAAATTCTGCTAGCTAATTCGTGATACATCATTAAAAAGTTAAAATCCACCCTTTTTGTCAAGTACTTTTCCTTGTATTAATTGTCTAATCACAACAGACTCGATTGATTAATAGTCCTTGTAAAATGTGCTTCCAGCCTGTTGGAAAGGTCCATCTGGTTAGAAAATTTGTCCTTATTATGGGAATTGTTGTGAGAAGATCTGTTTTTATTAAATGCTAGAAGAGTAAAACAGGGGGTATATAGAGCTGTGGTGGAGAATGACAAGAAAACCATGAAGAAAATGAGATCTTTCAACTTTATTTGCATGCACCACATCTCTGAGACTCCATGTACAGTATATATCACAGAATAAAAGTTTTGAATGAAATAAGTTTGAATTCTCTGTCAGAATTATCACATTTTAAAAAGTCGCTGTGACAGATGTTCCTACACGGTTTTTCGATGATTCCAGTAGTCTGATGGTATGCTCTGCAAAATGTCCACAGCTAGAAACATGTGATTAATTTAATTAAATTAAGAGACTTGATAATACTGTTGTATGATAGATTGTGAGAAATTCTGAGTTTAACTCTGGCTCACGGAACCAATGTATTCAGTAATCATTGAGTTAAATAACTGTTTCAGATAAGCAAACAAACATTTTTAATAATACTGATGATCCTGAGCATGAAATTGATTTTTTTTACCCATGTTCTTATAGTTACCATGCATTTGATAAGATAACTGTTTCAGAAACTAAGCAAACAAACATTTTTAATAATACTGATATTCCTGAGCATGAAATTGATTTTTTTTACCCATGTTCTAATAGTTACCATGCATTTGATAAGACGTGACATTGATAAGATGTGAGCATATGTCTCCATAGCTGTCAGGGTAGATAGATGTAGGTTATACATGTATAAACCTTCACATATTTATTCACATATATATAACCTATAATCTATAATTTGGCAGTGATATATCTGTATCATGTGTAAGGATATGTGCAATCGTGTATCCATAGATATGATTCATGTAGCACCATATAATCTGTTTCTTATGAGACAGTGATGGAGCCACAAGACTTCAAGCAGTATGAAGGCTTCAAGCTTCATGATTTTTGAGAAGTTGAATTCAGAATACAAGTCTTTCTCTTTGAACCAATGTAAAATGCAATCAAGTGACATTCATGAAGATTTCCAAAACCATGGTTAACGTTGAATAAAACAAAACCAACAAATATCTACAAATATCACTTCAGTGCAGCTGTTGGACAAATACTACCAACCCAAATGTACCATGACAAGTGTCCCCTTTTCTAAAAAGAACCACATGGGATTGATTTAAAAATTATGAAAACAATAATACCTCCCCTGCCTCCCCACCCCCCACCCATATTGGTAATCCCTGTTTTTTTGTTTCACTGGTTTTTTGTTTGCTCTTGTTTGCCAACATGAGGGACAGAAACTTACTTTACAAGTAAAAGCTGATTTGATTCCAGTGGCTGTGGCTTGATTTAAGACACCACACATTGTGAGATTCACAGTAAAATCACTGGAGCTAGCAATACTGTAGAGACACGTACAGACAATGCCAAAATGTATCAGAAGTGAAGGTTCATTAAATTAACAGTGTAGCTTCAGTGCTTATTCTCAAAAAGCACTTTGTTTTCCATCCATACACAAAACACAATGAACAGAAATTGGTGCAGTATCCCTCCAATTTAGAGAACAATTAATTATCATCCTAAATTCATAACATTTTTTCAGAGTTTAAAATGAATTTAAAAATATCTGATTCTTTAATAAAGTGAGAATATGCTGATTTGAGATAACATTTCCTTAAAAAATATTAGAAAAATCTATCCTGATCAACACAGAGAGGACATTGAGGTGATTTCTGACACGTCCAGATGAGACACTCTTGATGCTGAACACAGCTTCATGGAAAAAAGCTTATACAGTAGCCCAGAATTTCAATTGTTCATCTCATTTATTTATTCCTATTGGGTATATGTGGAGTGGCATCCTAATTGAGTGTTAATGAGGAATTAATTAGAATTAAGTGCTTCAATAGCAGTTGGTGATTATTAGCTTTTTTAGGATGGGGCAATTTAATTCTGAAGCAGTTCCCTCACATTTTCAAAATGGGTATAAAACAAATAGAAAGGCCATTAGTTCTCCCTTCTCCCCTCAAGCCTTGAATTTGCATTCCTTCATACAGTGACATTTTTAGGGTGATTTTTAATGACAGCACTAGAAACCTGCCTCTCCTGCCTATCCAAAGGAAAAGGACTGTCCAAGTTTTCAGTAAGCTTTTTATATGTAGCTTCCATCACCATGTTTCATCTCTGCTGTGAAGAAGCCATTTCTAACAGGGCAAAGGTGTTGTTCAGTGTCCATGATCACTCAATTCTCAACCTGTCTGCTTAGTCTTGCATCCGGACTATAGATACATAGGAAATCTAGCATCTTGTAGGAGATGGAGTTTGAAAACAAACTGATTTCCCATAGGTCAGAAGACACCTGCCGCGTGATAATGACTTAAGGTCACTGTGGAACTAAGCTAGATGTGACCCAGCGACGACAGCTGAGAGATTTTGTATTCCTTCAGCCTAACAAAGATTAGACTTTCTGTCAGTAGCATCTCTATGTATTTTCAGATGTCAGTGAGATTGTCTATTTTAATTTATTCTATATCGATCTGATATGAGAAACTAAGCAGGAACACCTTCTTAAAGAATTAATTTTTTCATGTTCTGGCAAATACAAGAAAAAGTAACAATGTATAACTCAAAAGCAGCAGAAATTACAAAACAGGTAAACTTCCACATTCTCTTTTTTTTTTTTTTTAATGGCGAACATTTCTCTTGGGAAGTTTGCAGCTGGATACAAGGTCTGATATTTTTCTTTCTTAAAGTATTTTATGGTTATTACTGTTAAGGAAGGGGGAACACGATGACTGTCTGACATGAAAACAAGATGAGGTAAAAATAAGATACTGTGGTTCTATATTATTTTTCTAGTTCCTCCGTTTCCCTAGTGATGATGCTGCCTGAACTTTCCATGGCAAGCCAGAGCTATAGAAGTGTGTCACAGGATTTAAAATGTGCACACTGCTCTGGGTGGTACTGGTGAGGAGACCACAGCCCTTGCCTGCACTAAATGTGCATCTGCATATGTAAATGGCAACTTAAAAAACCAGCATTTTTAAGTCAGCCAAGTTAAAAACTTAATCCCAAAAGGTAATTTGAATTTCACTACTTTCATATCACTAAGAAGTGAAAAAAAAAAATTCTACAACAATATTTAAAACAGTAAAATGGAGTATGCATGTAAATATAAGTTGGTTTGCTTGACCTCACTCCCAAACAAAATAAAATGAACATGTAATACAATGAAAGAAAGATAGGCCAACATGGGCTTATGAAAGATGAGATGACAAGCATGATTAATAAAAGCAACAGGATTTAAATAATGTTCTTAAAATTTTGTGAGGTATTCACATTGGTCAGGTACTGAACTCTAACACAAAATTAATATGGTTTTCATAATGTTAAAATCTGGCTAATTAACAACTCCAGCTTTGAGCTGGACTAGACGATCTCCGGAGCTCTCTTCCAACCTCAGCTGTTCTTTGTTATTTTGTGATTCTGTAGTAAAAGGGAAAATGTAATCTTTATCTTGGACACAAGAATGTCTAGCTAGCATGGAGCTGAGTATTGGTCTACTCATTCTGAAGTATTGAAGACAGAGAGACCAACCCAGCAAGGTTCTTATAAAAGTATCTCCTCCTTTTTTTAACCTAGGCATTGCTACCTGTACTGGTGCAACATGCTATTCAAGCTGAACATAGAAGACCCAGTGATGTCATGTTATTATTTCTTGTATCCACAGAGTCCAAGATTATTACAAACAATATCACTTCTCCTTTTTTCTGGTTAGTGTGTATCAGCAGAAGTAGGAGACCAAAGTCTCCTACTAATGTCTGTAAATCTACATGGTAATTACCACTCATTTTGCTAGACTTTAAGAATATGCAAGTTACTTAAAATTTAAAAGGTCTTTTTATGAAATAAGAAATGTTTGCAGCACTGAATGAAGACAGCATGGCTGTGTTGACTCAGGCTTAAAAAGAAAGGAACAAAGTATATTGCATACTAATAAGTATATACAGTTTCTAACACAGAGCTTGAATTTAGTCACAGAAGATGAAAAGTCATGTGTATACAATTTTTTAAGTTCTACCCTAAATCTTATTAATCTTAGTGAATCAGAATGTTTATGAATTATTGGAAAAAATACTGTTGCAGAGTCTGTAACTTCATAACAGTTTCATGCACACAAAAATTATACACTTATTTGTATATATATAAAAATATGTATATATACATATATGTAAACTTTTTACTGATGGATAATCTAAATAGAAAACTGGAAAATGTTTAGTTCTAACTAACCATCTTGCTGAAATAGAAAAGATCTCTGTGTATGTGTATATAAGATGTTGCAGAGTCTATAACTTCATAACAGTTTCATGCACACAAAAATTATACACTTATTTGTATATATATAAAAATATGTATATATACATATATGTAAACATTTTCCTGATGGATAATCTAAATAGAAAACTGGAAAATGTTTAGTTCTAACTAACCATCTTGCTGAAATAGAAAAGATCTCTGTGTATGTGTATATAAGATCCTCCAGTTCAGAATGGCTCAGCTGGAGGAGTACTGTCTTTATAAGGTTATATTCACTAATCAGTTTAACAGTTAAATTACGATTGAGTAAAGAGAATTTTTGCAAATTCTTAACACAAGCAGGAATTGAACTCAGAAAACACCACAGTAGTTTTAATTAATGGAGGAAGTTAAAAAAAAAAAAAAAAAAAAAGAAAAGTAGAAGGCAGTCTGGAAAGATGGCACTCAGTTACACTACATTGTCTCAGAGATACAGCATTAACTATTTTAAATAATGAACAATGTCAACCTAAGGCCAACAAGCAATCTCATAAGCAGCCAAAATAACAAACAAATTACGAGCCTTTTATGGACAAACTGTCAAAGCAATATTCATCTGAAGCCAGGGAAAATGAAGGAAGTCTTGCTGAAAGCCCATTTTGTAAGAAAGAATAATAACATGTCATGATCATGTGGGAATATGTTCCTGTGGCGAGGACATCAGTGGGAAAGAAAGGGCAAGTCCCATAGTTGCATGAAATAACTTTTGACTACACCTGATACATGGCTGAATCGATATCATATAGTAATTAAAGCCACGAAGAAAGAGAGATCATTCTTGTTTGAAGACCTACATAAGCAAGGGTCTGGTTTTCAAGAACTGAAATGTAAGGCACCATTATGAAACATTCGTTCCATGTTGAGACAGCCCTTGGAAAGTCCAGGCACTGAGTAATACATATTTATTACTATAAGATAGGATCTTACTTTGAGGTATTAAAAATAAAAATGATTTACATGAGAACGTAAGAACAGCAGTGTAGGGTCGGACTTGGTATCTACCAATATCCTGTCTTTGAAAACAGCCAGAAGCACATGCTTAGTAAAAGGTTATAAGAATAGAGTGAGCACACAGTAAAGCTTTCCTGTAATACCCTCTTGCCTTCCAGAATTCTGTACTTCAGCCACTTTCTGAGCCCTAAACTGCAACTTTATGGCCATAGCAATGTGAAATATTCAGAAACACATATAACGCTGATGTATACAGATATACATTCATATATATGTATACATAAGCACATGAAAAATTATGTATATCTGTAGGTATAAATACATGCATATACAGGCAGTTTTATATTACTGTCTGCTCATCTATGTGTCTAGCATAGATCCACTTACATTTTTCCCCTTTTTTCACAAATTTGATGTTACTTTAATAAATATCAGGAGTTGTTCTGTTGTGCAAAATACATATCATATAGTGGATCATCAGGCCAATTTACTTCAATATATTAGCTTGTTCTTGCCATCCTCCCTCCTTTTGTGTTCGTGAGAACATCTTTGACTTAAGAATGTTATAATGTCCTCAATTTGCAATAAGTTTTCTGTTGAGGGGATTTTACAGCTGGTTAAAGCCCAGTAAGTAGGATGTAAGTCTGACCTGGTCTCAGCTCTTCCTGTTTGCAATGGTTGGTTTTGTAAATTTTATTTTTTGCATTCATTTTATATTTCATTTTTTCCATGGGAGAAAAAAGAAAGACAAATTTTAAAGTTATTAATTTTAATTCTCTGGAGAATAAGTTTTCTGTTGAGGGGATTTTACAGCTGGTTAAAGCCCAGTAAGTAGGATGTAAGTCTGACCTGGTCTCAGCTCTTCCTGTTTGCAATGGTTGGTTTTGTAAATTTTATTTTTTGCATTCATTTTATATTTCATTTTTTCCATGGGAGAAAAAAGAAAGACAAATTTTAAAGTTATTAATTTTAATTCTCTGGAGAATAGAATAAAAATATATTAAATTTGTAAATTAGAGGTTTATCTAAAATGAACTTTCTATAAAAAATGAGTCATGCAGTCATAAAACATCTCCATGCCAAATATTCATAGCTACAAGGGTCAGCCTTGGCTATGCATGTGGGTATATGTGTGGGAGTGCATACAAAAGCAGTGCTTTATAAAGCTAGAAAACTGGAACAAGTATAAAATCGTTCACAATACTAATAGCTATACAATCAGAAAAAGGATTTTCACTGAAATCCATTCTTTAATCTTATAACCCCCATGTCAACAAAACTAAGCATTTCACATTTAAGAGAATACAGTCTGACATATTAAAATCAGTACATAATGTGCTTGACAAATTGCTATTCAATATCAACTATATAGGCCTTTCTTTCAAGTGGTTTCTTTTAGTTTATCAACAGACCTTCCACTGACTTCATGACTCAATGTCTGACACAGTTCAATCTAGGTAGATAGGCCTCCTACAGCAAGATTTTCCAACAACACTTGGAGAACAATGTGTGGAAAACTAGTTGAAAAAAAACCTGAGTGTTTTTCATTTCTAATGAAAGGTATTTGTCCTAATCCGGCCAGTGTCTAAAGGATGGCAAATGATGGCATCAATACCAAAGCAGATGCCAGGATCTCCTAGCAGACCTCAGAAGAAGAAAATTTAGTATCTTTAAGAGCTCCATATATCTATGAGGTAGAGTCATTGGCAAATGCTTTGCGCTGGGTAAAAAACTGGCTGGACAGCGTGGCCCCGATAGTTGTGGTGTATGTAGTTACATCCAGTTGGCGGCCGGTCACGAGCGGTGTTCCCCAGGGCTCAGTTTTGGGGCCGGTCTTGTTCAGTATCTTTATCAATGATCTGGACGAGGGGATCGAGTGCACCCTCAGTAAGTTTGCAGACGACACCAAGTTGGGCGGGAGTGTTGATCTGCTCGAGGGTAGGAAGGCTCTGCAGAGGGACCTGGACAGCTTGGATTGATGGGCTGAGGCCAACTGTATGAGGTTCAACAAGGCCAAGTGCCGGGTCCTGCACTT
>NW_008795017.1:1476943-1493234 GCF_000699145.1 Aptenodytes forsteri
TGGTGGTGTTGGGTTTATGGTTGGACTCGATGATCTTAGAGGTCTTTTCCAACCTCAATGATTCTATGATTCTATGATTCTATGGACTTAGTAATATCTGCAGCTGAATGAAGCAAAAATATAAACAAAAAAATGATAACTGCTAACCTAGCAGTTATCAGGAGGGCTTCTGAGCTCATTCTTTAGCAGAGCCAGCAAGTGAACGATTCTTTTAAAAATTCATTTCTCTCTTCCATTTCAGAGAGGGATGTTTTTTTGTGTCCATCCTGACACTAGAAGAGTTGTTGGCCTATGTAGTTGGCCAAACACACACCAAAAATTTGATACATGTTGCGTTTCATTTCTAAGCTCCTAGTGCTGAACTCAGCACAGAGGATGGATGGTCTGTAAGAAAGGTAGCTGTTCTATAAGAAAGGTAGCGCCTGTAAGAAAGGTAGAGGTGGGGGGGGGAGGGGAAAAAAAAAGGAAATATTTTTGTAGAGATTTTTAAGTTTTGAAAAATTTCTGTTCATGCCCTGGACTCTTTCTGTAGAAAAGCTGCCCAGCTCAATAAACAACTGTCTACTCAAACTATCACATGCGAGAACATACTGCTTTTTTTCCCACACAGATTGTGTGAGGGAAAACTCCTACAGATTAAAGAAATAAAGCAAAGGTGGAGCATAACTTCATCCCCTGACACTGTTGACACCTGTAATGACCATCCTGCTGGAATTCCACTACCCGACATCTAAATAATTTCAGAGTAGAAATGCATTTATTCTAATATAATTCCGTTTTGTGTTTTAACTTACAACGCGGTCTTGTTTTTGTCAGTTGCAGATGACTAGGGCCTTTTTTCATTAGCATATGAACTACACAAAGGAGTTGAAATGTCCCAAGGAACTTAGAATGAATGTTTACTTACACTGATTTGTATTACATAAAGTGTGTGGCTGGTATCTACAAAACACAAAAAATCCTTCAGGAATAGGAAAGAGCTCAATTCTAATTATTGATATTTTTTTTCCTTCACTGTGATAAAAATTCTATTTATTTGAATGTAAACATGTGCACAGACACACTGGAGTAGAATTTCCAAAAGTGCATGAACAACTCGGGAGTACATAACTTTCAATTTTGCCCGGATTAGTGGTGCTAAGTGTGGTGTTTTCTGAAACCTTAATTTACGTTTTCTTCCATCTTACAGTGTTGGGCCAGCCTCCTACCACCTCTTTAAGCATCTCTCTTCTTTTAATCCTGTCTCTTCCATCTGATTAATATGGCATACAATGCACCTCATATATTCCTTATCTCAGTATATTTAATATCTATGAATGAATTTGTTTCAGCACCGCAGCATGCCAAATATGAGCTCGCAGACATATCAGTTTTAAATGAGCACTTCCTCAGCATTTTCACAGTGTCATAAACAGTGGGTGGAAGGCAGGTTTCCAGAAGATTCTCGACATCTGAGAGTCATTTTCTACAGCATGGAGCCAGGAGGGTTTAATTCATAAAGAAACTCCGCTCTACGGAGCAATCACTCCCAGGGGCTGTATTTGCAGTTAGCAGTTTCCCTTTTTAAGGTTTTTTGTTGCCACAGGGGACGTGGCAACAGTGCACGCACAGGGGTGTAAGGAGGGAAAGAGTGCACCTTCTCTTCTCTGACACCTACCCTGCTCCTCCAGGTACACCAGCCTTTCTAAAATTCAGATTATAACTGCTCTTCTAATATGCTTTAATGCCTCCTTTCCAACTTTTCCTACAGAATACCTCCAATTTCCCAATTTCCTTTCCAGCTAATAAAACTTCTCCCATGACTGTTCTCCGTTTCCCCTCCTGACCCTGGCAGCCAGATGAGGCCTGTTCGTAACCGCAGCTGAGTTTCTGGCTGTTTCAGGTGCAAGAAATAAGACATGTAATACTAGCTATTTTACACTACATCCCCCTGAGCTGGGGCAAAGTCAAACCGGAATTACCAAGAAGGCTAACAGGAAGCACTAAGGAGTTGTAATCATCAAAATACCTCTTCATGTACGTTGTTTGGACCTTTTTTTGGTTCAGTCATTTTTTATTTTGACTATATTTCATAATCTTGCTCATTATTTATCAAACTCCATTTTGGCTATTAATAAGTGTTTCTAATTGTAAATAAATGTGGTGTCTTCTGAATGTTGACCAAATTGTTAGAGTTGGCGAAACCCACTTAAGGTCCAGACAGTAATATAGTCTACCTGCCACACATCAATGCTAAACCCTGTAAGCACCTTCATTAATTGGGTGGCTTTTACTTAGCTTAAAAATCCTTTTCACCTAGTATTTCCTTTTTGTTCCCATTACTCTCCACAAAGAGTAGATGTATATTTAAATATCTACAGAGATGTCTGATATAGAGAGGAAAGAACACAAAATGGGATGGGAGATCTCCCTCCTCAACATTTTCAGCAGTCTCTTTCTCCATCCATTAAGTATATGGTAGGGAGACTGGATCATCAAACACAACTCACCTTCAAGACAGGCACTTAAGAGTTTGGTAAGACTGCATGTCAGATCAGGCGTCTGAATTACCTGGGCTGAATTCTACCCAAAGTCATGTCTACATTTTAGTGCAGTAGATTTTAATATAAATAGGTTTCTATTACCTGTGGTATTTCCTTTTACTTCTTTCATCCTTAAAAATGTGTGTGTTTGCTGTTGTTTTAATTTGCTGTGACAATCAACAGTATTTTAACATATATTTTAATATTTCTCCTTAACGGTCCCAAACTCTGAAGGCAACAGTGCTGTTAAGTGCTGAAAATTCCTCTGTTACATTAATGTTCTCTCAAGTTAGATAATCCCTATGATCCTCCTGCCTGAAACTGCTCTGGAACAGATACCTGATGAATTTCAAACAATGAAAAGGCCAACACCTTAGCTAAGCTCCTGGTCTATCTCATGTTTAAAATTCATGAATTTGCTTTGCACATTTGCCAGCTTCCTGATTTAAGATCGGGGGAAAAAAAGAAGCAAGATTGAAAACTTCATGTTCATATGTCATAAGACTCTAAGATAAATGAGAATGAAAAATAAAGCAAAGAAGAATGTCTTTTCTACTGATTTCTGTAATTTTGTAATCCAAATTCTAGGTTAAAAAAACGCCAAAACATTTCTTTCATTATGCAAATATGCACTGTTTAGAATACTTTCATCCAAATATACTTAAGAAGGTACAATATTTAATTACACTTATCATTTAGATCACCACTAACCAAGCAATTAGATGTGTTTGTTTTAACTAGATGCAAAGGAACTGTTGTTCATATCCTTAGTTTGTAAGGATGATTGCTCCATTTATCTCAATAAGTATCACTCCATACCAAATGGCCACATCTAATATGCCAAAATACCAAATGCAGTTCTAACACTTAAAAATTAAATTAAATTGAATTTCAAGATTACTAAATGTGGGACTCCATTTCAGTTGCTGATAATTTTGCCAAGCTTGAATCATTTGGGCTAAAATCACCCACAGGTGTTTGTAGCAGCCTGGTTTTGTTTCACTAGGAAAAGAAAGGGAATTTTTCTTTTCTCCCCCCCCCCCCCCCCTCCTTTTTTTTTTAAACCAGAGTAGTTTTCTCAGGACAGCTGCCCATAAAGCTCTCAAAGAAACGACAGTGCTATCTTAATTTGCCTTCCTAGTGCCTAGGCTTTTTGATATAGTTACATAATTACATAATATTTTTTTCCACTGAGCATTGCTTCATTCAGGGTAGAGGAAGGGCACACCTCAGGGAATAGATCGGGACTGTGCAGTTACAAAAAGCCCTCCTTATCATTGTCATAGGCCCTCCAGAGTCATTTGCTGCAGAAGACATCAGGTGTACAGAGAGTGAGGCAGGAGGCCGTGAGACAGGTTGAGAAGGTCTTGAGAGGAAAGCAGCAAAATGATGCAGCAGGTTTGAAATATCCTGCTTTTCAGCGCTGAATAGTTAAGACAGAATGTCGTATTAGCACAGCTATGCTGCTTCTTGTATACAAATCGTTCATTCCTGGCCCAGATATCTCCCACAGATCTGCAACGTACCATGTAGATACACATAATTTTGTGATCCTTACTTTCTAACTGCCTGCATTGAGGCTCTAGGGTCTGATTTGCAGAAATTGTGTACACTCACAGATGCCACTGCTGTCTGTGGGACACTGCTTTGAACATTAGTCTGCTGAGTAATTCTTAGTACTCCACACAATCAGGTTCTGTGTATCTCTGATTGAATGAGAAAATTAGTGGGCACTTTGGGTGTTTGTATCTGTGTGCCTCAGTTCTCAGTCTGTAAAATGGGGATGATAATTTCATCAGATGGTTGTGGAAGTAAAGTCATTAGTCTAAGTAGAGCACTCAGATACTACACTGATGAGTACCAGAAGAAAAGCCACGGGAAATGAATAAATCTGTTTTCAGAGCAGGGTTTAAATAATGTGCAGTAAGTAATGCATTGAACCACTCATTGAGCATAAGCGAGAAAACAGCTATTGAATAGTTGCTCATTACATGGACAGTTGCCATTCTCTGCACTGACAGCAACAGTATAGAAAAGAATACCATGTGAACCTGTAATTAAAGACTGCATCAAATTCTGAATACAAGAAAGGTGTCTCACTATATTTGCTTTGAAAACTGTAGTATTGACATTCCCTCACTTCTGAGTGCTTCACTCTGTGCTCTTCCTCTTTCTGTTTCTTTTTCTATGTTAAATATCTTGGGCTACAATAACTGCTATGACTTTTTGGCTGAATTTTATTTCTCCATAAGCAGCTGGAAAATAACATTTGAAATTACTTATGTAATGTTTATCTGGTCTCTGGACTGCTTTCTTTAACTTGGAACAGTGATATGAGCAAAATGTGGACAAAATCTGTTTCTGATTCATCAAGTCCTATGCCCTTTTTTTCATAATCTATTTAACATGAGAGAGGGATTTTATTTCCTGTGATCCTAATTTTGCTTGTGAAATCCAGTGCAGGCTTTCTATCCATCTCTTTCCCGAGAGTAAAACAGAATTTGAAGAAAAAGACTCTGTGACTGTCAATGTACAGTATGGACATCTTAGTGAACATACCTATGCATACCAAATATAATTCTGTTTTTCACTCTGAAGTTTATTTAAGCGCTGTTGATATAACATTCGGGAATATAATCAACAAATCTCTATAGAAACATTTTGTTGGTATAGTTACAACAGTTATAGCCTGCAGAACCGTTCTCATGGAAATGAGAGGTGAGACCATAAACTACCCTTTTGACAGAGACATGCCACTGCAAATGTGGCATACCTCAGTCAACAGGAATAGAAAGGATGCACCTTACAAATCACTGACAAGCACCTCTTAAAATACAGCAATGCTTTTTCCTAAGTTGTTGCCATTTTCTTTCATTCCATCATACGTGATAGAATAAAATGATACCTTTCACATTGATTTATTCCCAACAGACAGCTTATCTAAATTCAGCAAGGCATTAAACAATGTAAATAAGCAAAGCTTTTGCCTCAAACTTCCCAGAATTAGCAACAAATGTTCATGATCTCATGCAATTCATTTCCAACTCTGAATAAGCTGAAATGTGTGTAATATCACCAATAAGTAGCCAGAATGGGATTAATATTATTGACATTTAGAAATCTGCTGTGTATACATTGACATCTCTGACAATCAACTTCATCTCCCTTCGTAGTCAATGAAAGCAATTTTAGAACCCAATCTATCTAGCACGTTAGGATGCCTATTTCCAGATGAGAGAGACAACACCCAGAAATGCTTATTTCCTGGTTCACTATGAGAAACTCGGGGAATCTAGGCAACTAATTCAGGCAGAAAAATGCACATTTGGTCATAATGTCCCAATTTGTTGTTAAATTGATAGCTACAGACACTCTAATATAATCTGTATATTAAAACTATTAGTAAATTAAACTGGTGATCTGCATGGGCAATAGAATACCCACGTCCAGACTGCTAAATTATTCGAACAGTCCCTAGCAGGGGTAGGGCTGGGGCCACCTGGCATTTAGCCAAGCAGTCCCTTGGCACAAAGTGGGAGTCAGCACGTGACCTGGCCTAAGGGCAAGACAGCAAGTCCAACTTTATTTAGTTTTCAAGTGTGCATGTGGTTTATATGAATTGTATTCCAGTAAGTGAAAGGCATCCATTCTGCTCTTGAAAGGGACTTTGTTAGCTGGTGCCAAATAGAAACATGGCAATAACTAATGCACAGTACTAAATCTCTGGAGTCATAAACAAATGTTAGTATTTATCTCTGTCTTCTAGTAGAAGTCATACTATCTTTCTCTTCTTAAGTAGGATTTGAGTCTTTAAACATATTTTTAATGAGCTCTGTTCTTGCGAGTAAATGTAAATTTACTTGCGACTAAGTAAATTTCTGTGAGGTCAGGATGTCATCTCTTACATCAATAAGACTGATATATGGCTTCCTGTGTAGCAGATATTACTCAGATAGGTACATGTCTTAGTTTCTCTTTCTTTTATTTCTATGCGTGTGATAATCTGAGAATAGCAGTAAATGCTAATCAGGAAAGTAAATCTCACTCTAATACAATGAACTCTCAGTTAAGTGGAGATATATCCAGGGAATGTGTTTGGTACATTTCAACTACCAAAACAAAAAGAGATCAAGGTAAAGAAAATAAGCATAGTGCATGCTAGAATTTGTAATATTTCAGCTATTTGAACAGTAACATCCTAAATCTCATCTCATGTATATTCTGTGAATACCATTAAGGATCTAGACAGTACTGATAATGGTGTCTCAGATATTTCAGACTCTGAAATATGCATACTAATTTTAGAACAGGCAGGAAATGGTAAAACCCAGTAACTATATATACTTTCTTATGTACAGCAATATATACTGACATATCTGATCCACGGGAAAAGATGAAAAAGAAGGTAGAGAGTCACATTAAGTGCGACAAAGACAGATCAGCCAGTCAAAGGCCAAGTTTTTGAATGAAAGGGTAATAAGATAGGCAGGCAGAGAATGGATTAAAAAAGAGTGATGATAATAGAGACAGTAGGGAAATGTACTGTAATTCTGAGTTCTGCAGCTACAAAGATTAGAATGCAAAGGTGATAACAGTAAGCAGTTTCCATTCAATGCTTTATATTCTTCTTTTCTAGCTGGGCACTATTATTTATCATCTATTTGCAGTTTTATGTTCCTTTACCTTTCTGTCTGTCCCCCCCCCCCCTTTTTTTTTTAACCTCTTCAACTTGCATCTTCATTTCTTATCATATTGTCCCCTTTCTTCTGGATCATTCCCCTTCTTTCATTTCTTGTAAACTGACTCTCTCAGTCCTCTGGTTGGTGCTTGTCAGTTTGGTGTACGTTATGGATATGACTCTAACTGAGGACAATTATTTTGAAAATAAGGACAGTTCATCAGGAATTTTTGGCTGTTCATATCTACAGGCTTCGTTTCCAAAGGAACTTTTGGTCCCTGCCTTCCTGTGTCATTAGCTTAGCCCTTAACGCTGCTGATGTGGGTTTCTCCAAAGAAATCAGAATGGAATTGCTTCTGGAAGCCTGAGATGTAATGAAGACTGATCCAAACCCTTGCTCCAATCAGGACTGACTTTAAAGTTAGAATAGTTTGCTTAGGGCCTTGTTTTAAATATCTCCAAGGATGGATCTTCTTCTGCCTTTCTGGGCAGCCTATTTCAGTGTTTGACCACTTCAACCTGTCAAGGCTGAGAGCAGACTTTGCGAGTAAAGACCAAGGCAAAGAAGGCATCAGGTACCTGGGTCTCTTCCTTTTCTTTTGGATATAAATTATACAAGATGAGTATGATATATAAGTAAGGTTTCATCTTTTAACTCATTATGAAACAAAGTGAGAAAAGTCCAGTTGCTTTCTTATTTCATTTGACCTCAAAATCTTAGTGATTGCATAGGGCTAAATGTAAGTAATTTGGGAAGCTAATACCAGCTACTGTTCAACATTGCATGGACTAGCTCATCACTTAGGAGAATTGGATTGTAACAGATTGTGAAACTGATTACATTTTCTAAATTCATGCTGTGATAAGTTTCCCAGAAACTTACCTTGCCCCCTGCAAAGATATGACAATTTGTACTCAATTTACACATGGTAAAACTGACACATATTAAGGTTAGTATAATATAATTATCAGTGGCCTAAGCCTGTAACTATAGGAGAAGATAAAATATGGGAAGCTGAAAGATTATTCAAAATTCTCTTTATTGAAACGTCTTAGGTCTTCAGAAAGGGGCAACATTTGATAAGGCAACATTCTTTTCCTTTATTTTGTTTTGAATTTTACTTAACTTATGCAAAAAATGGCCTTAGTTTTAAGATTTAGATCAGGTATTACAAATGAAAATTTGAGCCCTGGAAAGTCACCAGAGAAAAATGTGTCTAAGTTTTCACGTGGCATATGCAGTACATATACTTCAGTATTTTTAGCACATTTTAAACAGGGGTGCAAAGCATTTTGCCGACAGACTGCCAATACTTACAGAAAGTTAAGTCTTTCACTAAGAAAATATTGCAAAAATAGGCAGAGAAAGGTTTTAATAAGTATTGTTCTACCTATTAGAGGCAGCATTTGCTTGCACTTAGAGCTTATGATTGCAAGTGAATTGATCCATAGTTTTGTTTCTGACATGAAAATTAACTCTGTACTAGGAATTATATTGTATGGTCCTCAATCTTAGATTAAAAAAAACAAACCAAAACAAAAAAACTTCCAGAAAATGAAATGAGACAAAAATAAACAGAAAAATGGGCAAAATACCAATCAATTGGTAGAACTTTTAAGGGTAAAATAGCCAAATTAAATTCTACCTATTAGATACCTGTCATAACTTATACTAAGTACTCAAAAGTTGAGGTCTATGAAAGCAAAGGTCATTTCTGTAATTTTAACAGCAAAAAGCTTTCAGTTAATCTACATCTTAAAAGTACTGATTATATAAATCTTTCAAACTTAGAACGTTTGTGAAATATGTTAAATCAATATCATTTATTCAGAAAAAAGCTTAAATGTACAATCTTACAAAGGTGAAACATGTTGATGTCACCATTATTCTGTGATAAGTCAGTTCTTAATGCATTCAGCTGTGAACTGCCTACTGAATAGAAACAATGCCTCATAAAAGCAAAATCCATTTTCAGATCAAGTGAAGAAAAGACAATTTCATGTCACCTCTACCCCACTGCCTGGCATTGTCATTAAAGAAACACTCTCAATCAATATTGCTCATTTGTGAATTAAGTATTTGAATATAGAAAAAGCATTAACATTTATCAAACTCTACCCCTTTCGGTATATTTGGGGGTCTGACATTGTTCTCATGTATTCAAAAACCTTGTGAAAGCTTACTGATTAAAAGCATTTCTCTGCTTTCTCAAACTTTCAATTCCAAGTCATAGTAATACAAAGACCTTGAATATTACAGGAGGCTTTGCTTCATGGACTGAAGCTGGTCACAGATTAATTGCAGATCCAACGTATTTATTGAATGACTCATACACAAAATTCACAACAGCTAGATTGTGCTGTGCAGCCATGGGATGGCTGATCTTGGTGCTATTTAGGTGAAGCCTAAAAGGAGTCTGAAGGCCTCTTGGACTCCTGGATGCAGTGCTGAAAGGCCATGGGGAGAATTTATTTGAAATATGTCCTATTTGCAAGGATGGCAATTCAGCAGCTTAAAATATAATAAAACTGATGTATGAGGGACTACTGTAAGTCCAGGGTTTTCATGGGGACAAAATAGTCAGTCCTTTTAATTGTGACAGTGCAGATAGTGTAATTCTGACTTCATCCTATTCTACCTCTGTTAAACCTTTCCAGCATGCATTTATGGGAGGGTAGGTCTGCAATTTAGCTCATATATTTAACTACAATTATCCATCATCATTATTTAGACAAGGAAGAGAAATACTGTAGTCTATCTATAAATACCTTGGGGGTGTTGTTTGTTTGTTTGTTTGTTTGTTTTTGTGGTGTAGTTTTGGTTTGTTGTTGGGTTTTTTTCCCAACCAACTGACTACATACAGGGCTAAATTTGTAGGTATTCATTTTCTGGCTGAAAGACCAATACTTGTTAAATCAATGCTACTAAACTCTCTTAATATCAAAAATACAGGATGGTTGCATTCAATCTGGGTGTTTGCTGGTAGTCAAACCAATTGGAAAATGTCCCTGACCAAGATGAATTTCAAATTATTTGAAGGACTTGTTTGGGAGAGTGCTAGATGGCCCAGGCCAAAAACTTATCAGGGAACATGCTAACATTTTAACAGTAGACAACTAAGTTACAGTGACCTGGAGTTCACTAGCATAAACCCAAGGCTACAGGATGGGAAAGGATGCAAAAGTATAACCATTACCAATACAGCTCTGTGACTTCAAATATATGTGTTAAAAGATGAAGCGCATTAATAATATTTTTAGTAATGAAGAATAATCTTAGACCCACTTTCCCAGCCAACAAACCCTACTGAAGGTCAAGAATGTCTAACATCTGAAAACACAAGTTGTGCAAATCAAATCTGTATGTTACAATAGGAGCATTTCATAATACTAGAGATGTGGTGAGAAATTTTAGGTGTTGCTTTTTCTTTTTTAAAGAAATTGCATAGTTCAGCCAGAAATTATTGATATAAGACTTAGTAGCTGAAATTCTATGCCTTGTATTATAAAGAAGGGTACAACAATCACAGCAATTTCTTCTTCTATTGCTAGTTAAAACTTTTCTTAAAGAAAGGTACTAAAAATAAGGCATAATAAAAAATTTATTTCTAATTTTATTTAACTTAATTTTAATGGAATTCTGGCATTTCTTTTGAAAAAAAGCAGTCCTGAAGACTCCTGCTTGAGCAGCTGCAAAACCCATTAGGGGTAATATTACATAAAAACTATATAATAATCCAAGACATCTTCTTCCTGAGAGAGTACTATATTCCTCTGCAACACTTAAGTCATAAGAAGTGGCCAACATCACCCTTAGAAGTTCTTCCCTTTACTATGTTTCAACGAATGAGTCATGCCATGTGAGATATCTTCTATCAGAAGGGAACTCTAGCTATGGACCTCCTGTGTGTATCTAGCATAAACACCTAACTCATGTAGTCTGCGTGCCAGTGGACTGTTTTGTGCTGTTTGCAGAACGTCTCTTTCATCATGCACCTTTTAGAGAGCCTAGATGTCTGACTGTATTCATTGAACCACCCATGAGGCTAATTTTAGACATCATGAAATCTATATTGGAAGCACCTAAAGGGCCTATTTGTGTCTTGTTTCTATTCTCTGAAATAAATATTTAAATCTTCCAAACATCTCTATAAGAACACAAAGAATTAGAAACACAGCTTAATTCCCATACATAAATACTATCATAATTCTATCTCAAACATTATTTTCTCTCCTCTACAAGCCTTTATAGTCTGAGTTTGCATCATGACTTTAATAGGGATATTTTGCAAAGCGGTTTATCATATTTACTCTGGAAGAAAATACAAGCTAATATACTGATTTTAAAAACCTCTAGTTTCCTCCTCATGTCACCTTCACTGATGACTGCAAAGGCTCAGCAGTTCCCACATTTTTCACTTGTCAACTCAGTTCTGGTTGTGTGATCTTTTTCCCTCACCAATCCTGCAGACTGTCTTGTCTCCCTGGTAATCCCACACAGGGTTTTAGACTACTTTGTTACTGGAAGATGCTTTCACCCTCAGGATTAATTCATGCGTGCCAGATCTGTTCCAGAGTAGTTTACGTGTATACTGCTAAAGTTGATTGCCTGGTACAGTGGATCGCTGTGTATCGATCACTGTGTAGCATTTAGATTCATAGAACAGTTTAGACTGGAAGTCACCTCTGGAGATCGTTTGGTCTTATCCCTCCTCAAAGTAGTGCCAACCTAGATTAGATTACACAGGGCCTTGCCCACTCAGCTTTCAATGGTACCCAAGGGTGAAGAGTTCACAGCCTCCCTGGGCAACCTGTTGCAGTGTTTGTCTACCCTTGTGGTAAAAAATAAATCCTAATGCATGATTGGAATTTCTCTTGTTACACTTTTGACAGATGCCAGTCATTCTTTCTCTGTCCTCCTCCAAGAAGATTCTGGCTCCACCTTCTCTATATCTTTCTATTAGGTAGCTTCCAACACCTATAATATCTCCTCTCAGCTATCTCTTCTTAAGGCTGAGCAAACCTACCTCTCTTATCTTCTCCTTGAACATTATGTGCTCAAGTCCCCTGACAATCTTGGTGGCCCTCCCCTGGGCCCGCTTCTATGTTTTTCTTTATTGTATTGGGATATAACTGGACACAGTATCCAAATGCCATCCCACAAGTGTGAATAGAAGGGAACAGTCAACCTCAACCTGCCAGTTGCATGTCTGCTAACACGGTCCTGTATGCAGTTTGCCTTCTTTTCTGCAAGGGAACACTGTTGATTGTAGTTCATCTTCTTCAGCAAGACTCCCAGGTCCTTTTCTGCAAAGCTGAACCAGCTTTTTGGCCTGTTGACCAGCAGCCCCTACTGTTCCATGGGTTTATTTCATCACAGATGCAGGACTCTGCATTTGCCCATGCTGAGCTTCATGAGGTTACGACAGTCCATTTTTGCAGTCTGTCAAGGTCTCTGAATGGCAGTCCGCCCACCAGTGTGTTGACCACTTTCCACATCAGTTTTGTGTCCTCTGCAAACTGGGTCATTCATGAAGTTATTAAACAGTATTGGCCCTAGCATTGCCCTTAAGGAATCCCACTGGTAATCAGATGCAAGTTAGACTTTTTCCTGATGATCACAACCCTTTAAGCCCTGTGATCAGCCAGTTTTCAGCCCACCTTGTAGGTCACCCATCCAGTCCAGCTCTCTTCAGTTTGGCTACAAGGATACTATGGTCAAAAGTATGCTCATGGATGCTATGACTGTGTCAAAAGCACTGCTAAAGTCAAAGTAAACAACATCCACTGGACTTCCCTCATTGATGGAGGCAATCATCTTAACACAGAAGGCCAAGGTCTCCTTTGGACCATATGTTGTATCTCTTGGTGTGTGCGGAACAATTATTAGCTTATATATTTTCTTCATTTCAAAATGTCTGAAATCCTGTGAAGGCTGTTTTTATAGTTTGAAACTAAGATCAACTGATGCATGCTCTGGGGAGGCACAAAGGCATACATGATCATTTGAAGGTGCAAAAGTCACTGAAATAGTAAGAGAGGTAATCAGATTGCCAATTTGGAATGGCCCTGGGGTGAATTATCCTCTGAAGCGCACCTGAGTTTCATCTCAGGAAGGACTGGTTGGTTCACTCCAGAAGAGAGTCTGAGACTGAATAGGCAATTAAGTGAATGGGTTTCTGAGAAGAGGGAACTAAATTCTTTGACAGTGTAAATGTACTTTTAGCTTAAAAACTGAACTCCTTATCACTTTGTTATCTGAGATTTTCTCTGCCAGGATTACTGGCAGAGGAAAGCAGAGGGGAAAGCACAAGGATGCCTGGCGCAGCTCTCTAAACTTTTCAACATAAAAAGAGAGTCTAGATCATGTATTTTCAGGCATGTTGCATGTCCCCTACTGGGTACAGAACCAAAGTTCCTTCCTTCCTAGAAAGGAAATTAACTCTATCCCTGCCGAAACCAGGACAACAGCTAAACAAGAAGGGTTTCAAACTTTTTTAAGCTATAACATGGAAAAAGCTGGAAACCACCGATCTAGAGAAAGACAAACTCAAAAGCATTAGAATCTGACTTAAGGATTATACTGTTTACATGAAGGGATTTTTTAATAGAGTGATTATTAATGGCTTGATCCAAAATAATACTGCAAAAAGTATAAAGATGGACAAGAAGCATGAAATCTACAGAGTAGAGCAGGTGGAAAATCGAGTGTGAAATTGGCAATTTTTTGGGTTACATGGGGAGTCCAGGGCTTTGTTGTTAGACATGGTGTGACTGGAACTGAGTTGCTGAGGTTGTGCTGTCTAAACAATGGCAATTTATCATGTTGGAGTAACAGGATCTTTAACCCAGATTTGAAAAATGTGCAAAATTATGATTTAATTGAACCGAGCTAGACAAGGCATAACCAACAAACAGCTTAGACTTGTAATGGGAACTTTACTAGGAATGGAGATAAAATGTAACGTCTCATTTCCTAAGCAGCCCATGGATTTCTCTCCTGCCACATCTGCACAGAACAAAGGGGACAGGGCTGCATAATGATGCAAGAACAGTTAGGAAGACAGGTTTATTTCTGTTGTTCAGGTTTACTCTGTCACGTTGTGACGGTATTAACTTATAACAGCAAGACTGGGTGATATCACATCTGAATGGAAGGTGTTGAATTAAGAAGTGGTTGTTGTTAATATATATCATCACTGAACCAGGAGATATCTATCATTTGTGGTAAATTTATTATACTTACTGTGCCTTCAGACTGTATTTTGTGCAGACACATTTCCGACTGAGGAGAGACTACTACCTGAATTACTGGAAAAACACAAAAAGTATGGAATGAAAAAATTATCTTTAATTAATTACTGTTAAATAACATTATCTGCCTTTTCAGATTTTTTTTTGTTGTTGTTGTCATGCTATGCAATGGGAAGATCATATTCAGAGAGATTGTGACTTTGGTTTGCTCATTTCAGAGGCATACACTGAACAATCTTAACTCTTTTCTTGTTTTGCTTATAAATCCAGAAGCTAATGAAACAGAACAATTCACAACACCTTTATTAATGGTATGAACCTGATTAAGTTTAAAAGCAAACACATAGTGATAAGAAGCAACTACAGATCCTCAAGTCTAGAATGTTTCTGACTCCAGTTGTGTCAGAGTTGTAACCATACAGTTGGTATAAACTAATTATCGAATAAAGAAAAGTCACAGCTGAAGTATAGAAGAAACAGTGTTTTGTGTGGCCGTGCAATTTTTGTCTCCTAATTGTTCTTTTCTTGAATGTGCACAGTGCTTATTCACCTGGGGTGGGAGTTGCTGGATTGCACCTTCTATACTGTACTTTATATAGTTAGTTTATAGGACCAAAGAACAGCTAACAACTAAACAATGACACCACATAGCAAGAGCACCTGAAAATATAGTTGTATACTTTTTAAGCAGAAGGATCAATACAGGCTTCTCAGAGCATATCATGCCAGTGTGCAGCACCTATCATTCTCTCCCTTTAGATTACGAGGTTATCAATGAAGCTGTCAGTCACAACAGCATAGTTCATTTGCAGGAGCCAAAGCTGCATCACCAAACTGTCCACAAATCTGGGAAACTGCCATGGGAGAAAGGAAAATGACTGTGAGTCTAAATGCCACCAGGCTAAAGTGGGACACCTTGATCCACGCTCATGGGTATCTCTGCCAGACTTCCTATGTTGCCCAGAGAAATCAGTTTTTGTTCAGATTCCCTTCAATAAAAAATGGGGATAATAGTGTTGCTGAAGACAGGAGATTTTAGCAGATTATTAAGTGCATAGATATTACAGTGATGGGGAATGTCACAGATGAAGTCTTTGATGGAGTTTTCTCTCCAGTACGAAAAGAAAAATAAACCAAACAAAACCCACCTGTGTCCATCTCAAAAAGTGCCCCCCCAAGTCACTGCAGACTTAAGATAGCTATGACCAGATAGGTATACTTCAGAATTTTGTTACACCCTCAGACATCTGCATGATGAAATCCATTACAAAATCCATTTGAAAAGAGAAATGTAAGATATACATCATATGCACTACTGCCTTGATAAGTGATTTCTAGTTGTACTGCACTTTTCAGGTTGTTTTCAAGCACAAAGCTTCATTTGAGAGGCTGGTGATTAATAAAGAAGGCTTCATAATTTAGCACTGTGTCCTGGTTTCATCTAGGATACAGTTAATTTTCTTTCTAGTAGCTGGTATAGTGCTGTGTTTTGGATTTAGGATGAGAATACTGTTGATAATACAGGGATGGTTTAGTTACTGCTAAGCAGTGCTTGCACAGAGTCAAGGCCTTTTCCTGCTTCTCACCCCACCCCACCAGTGAGTAGGCTGGGGGTGCACAAGAATTTGGGAGGGGACACAGCCGGGACAGCTGACCCAAACTGGACAAAGGGATATTCCATACCATATGACATCATGCTCATTGTATAAACTAGGGGAAAATCTGGCCGGGGGTCTGCTGCTCGGGGACTGGCTGGGCATCGGTCAGCAGGTGGTGAGCAATTGCATTGTGCATCACTTATTTTGTATATTCTTTTATCATTATTATTATTATTATT
>NW_008795017.1:1493321-1498515 GCF_000699145.1 Aptenodytes forsteri
GGGTAGTGAGCAAATGGCTTTGTGGTTTTTAGCTGCCTGCCCAGTTAAACCACAATACACTGCTATACTATCAGTTTCTGCTATTTAGTCCCATATCTATAGATAAAGAACTGAAAAAGCGTGATGAGGACTCGGATGTTATTTGATGGCTGGAAATTTAGTTACATCATTAACTAAATTGTAAATGATAGTAAAGTGTAAGAAAAAGTTATTATAGCCATGCTTGAAAACGCTAGTTTTTCCTTTCTGTTAAGCTGTGACTGTTTTGGTCTTCACAATCTGTGACTGTTGACAACACACGAATACATTCTGCATCTACACCTTTGACAATGAAGCTTTATTTTCTGGTGGAAATCAACAGCTTTTGCTTTACAACATAGAAAGGAATCTCCGCAGCATTTGTGGTAGTTTAAGCATGTAATTTGTGTTAACATTAAGGGGAACTGCATGTCTAACCTACCATGCACAGCCCTAAAAAGTTACTTCGGTACATCTTTTTTCCAGAGGTGCCATTTTCTGATATTGCTTGTCACAGTGAGTTGATACACAATTTTACTCTTTTTTGTTACAAGCAAGAGCCATTGACATTTCTCTACCTAATTCATGTCATCATTATAAAAAGTTACATTTATAACTATTACATGAACATACTATTTTTACAGGAGAAGATGGGGAATCAAAGCCAATATTTTCTTGTGAAGGTTGCAAAACCAGCAGCACATTTTCTCTTAAACAGATGGGATCAAACAGTGTAGGTTAATGTGTATTTTCGGTAATGTCTGTCCTTATTCTACCCTGTGGAACCCACTTGTAGCTGATTTCAACAACGTGAAGTGCATTTTGAGGGCACCTGGAAAGTAAACAGCCAGCCTTATAGAAGCCAGATATTCCTTGTTTCAGGTTATCAGCGATCCATGAATTTGCACCTTTTCCACACAGAATTCTTCATTTTCAAAGTCAGTAGCTGAAATTTTCTGCTCTTCCATTTGCACAATGTCCTTTCACTACAGTTTTACTGGTAAGTCACCAATTTAAAGATAGCTTGGGCTGTTCCTAACAGATAGTTTTTTCAATCTGGTGGAGAAATAAAATGATTTTCCAGCCTGACTTCAGTTCCCAGGAAATGAGGTGCAGTTCCCAAAGAATATGATCAGTAAAAATCACCAGAATTGACACCATGGTATATTGGCAATCTTCCTTAAAGAGACCAAGCACTATCTGACCTGAGTCACATTCTCACTCTGAAGAGTACTACTCTAGAAAATAATATTATGTATTATAGGATACTTCTAAAGCTCTCCTTCATCCCCCTCCCCCAATTTATTAATCCCTATTAAAAATTCATTCCAATACATGTTGAGTGATTATTCCTTCAGAAAGAACTAGCACTGACTTTTCAGATGCAAGTGTAACCATTATATTTTATATTCAAAAGATATTTGCAGTTATGTACACAACTTAATCTAGTTTAGGTAGCTAAGCATTTGCTGTTACAGTTCAAACTATTTACCTTACGCTCCTAAATATGTGTGTTGAATCATCCTTGGGAATTACCTATTTCTCTCCACTGACCAAAATAAATTTTTAGGTGCCCAAATTAGATGAGATAAATCCCATGCAGTTCATTTAGACTGTTAAGTGCTGATAGTCATAGGTCAGTTCCCCTGTGTCCCAAAACACTGGGGCATAAGACAACTCTGGTGCTGATACCATTTAGATAAATTTGCATGCACTGACATGACATGACTGTGCAGAGTGTTAATGCATTCTGCCTCTCAGGTGGCTGACTAGCCTGTAGGCATATCCCTGCACTTCTAACACATTTACTTTGGGACCAGAACTGGTTTGCACTATCCTGGTTTGGACTGTAGATAGAGTTAGTTGTATTGAAAAAGCTGTATAATTTGATCCCATCTGGGCAGGGAACTAGGTATAAAGGCAGCTTCATTTGAGCATATAGACAGATATAAAACTACCCAGCCTTTATTTAACTGCATATAAGGACTTGTGGCAGCCCATTTAAAACTACATTCAATGTATACATTACAATTTTCCTTTACTGCTTGGATCCAGATCTTTCTTTCAAGGATTTCAGTGGAAGCTTTCTATATTGATGAAAGCATATTCTTGCCCATGTCAGGAGAGACTTGTCAGGAGATTAGGGATTAGGTTCTTGTATATCCAGCTTGAAAATAACTTTTGCAGCCAAGCTTTTCAAATTGATTTGGCTGTTTCACTATTCCCCTGTTTTTATATACTAACATTTGCCAGCAATGAAAATAATCTTATTTATTGTTTTTGACTACACTTCTTTTTCTCCTGGACATAAAATATAGTGTGTTTGTTTTGTTTTGTTTTAAAAATCTCCCCAGATCCCCAAAAAGCAGAAGAGGAGGATCAGACTAATGAAAATACAGTTTTCCCCTTACCTGTCCTCAAAGTATCATCCAGCCCCCCAGCTGAACCTTCTCTCATCTGTGTTGAAAGCATGGAGATTATCAGGCTGGTCAGTCTGTCTATGTAGAGTATTACTGGTAGGACAGCATTTGAGGATCCTCTATTTACTCTACAGATCTGGGCTCCTAACAAGAAGAAATTCCAATCAGTGGGAGAGTTCTTTTATATAATGAATTATTTGAAGAACTCTTAGGCACACTAACATCTTTCCTCACTACCCTGAACTCTTCATTTTCCTCTTTTCTCCTAAACAAAACTTCTGACTGTGTCTTAATGCCCCCTTAACCATTCAAATCTCAAATACCTATCTTAGGTCCTCAGTCCTAAAGTCTGACCCATCTTCATTGCTCTCTTAGATTTTCAGGATCTCTCATGTCTTATCAGCTCCTGTTTTTCTTCTGTTCTCAAAGATGCTCCTCAGTTTCAGGTCCCCCAAAGAACCATTGGCCTCTCACTACAATCTTTTAACCTTGACTTCAGCTATTACTGAATACTGTTCATGTGCAGGCTGAGCTTTTCTGTTCTTCCCTTACAGCCAACTGGGAGAGCAGAAAGCAAATAAGCAACAGTAATGGCTCAGCAGAATAAACATTTTCCCTTTCCATAAGAGGCAGCTCCCATCCTTTCTCCCTCCTTCACCTTCTCCACACTGTAGTTTGGTTTCCTTTCTTTGCTTTGCTGAACAGGTGGTTACCGCATCATTAGTCATATGGGCTACAATAGCATTATCCGCAGATCTTATCCAGGGTAGAATTACAGTAATATGCCTGTTAGATGGGCACTAGAACTCAGTTGCTTATGCTCCTTATTTGATTGTTGCAATAGTCCCTAGTCTGTTTTTCACCTTGGCAGACTAACAATCTCCACATTGTTTCCCAGGTGCAATTCAGGGGTTTAGCATAGGCTAAGTAAACAGTTTGAACGTATCCAGATTGCTAGGGAGGCGGCTAAGAGAGTTTCAGAGAATGGATACAACCAAGCCGTGCCAGTTGTTTGGGGACCAGAGAGGAGGCCCTAGCATTATTTTCTTTACTATTACAGATATAGTCAAAATTCTTCACCTTCCCTGTTCCAGTTCTCTTCTAAAATTAGTCCAGTGATAACTTTGCACTTACATATGCAATGCCCAAATGTTCTGTGCCTGTATACCAATATGATTCTACTGATGTCCAGGGGAGTTCCACCAGTGCCATAGCTGTAAGTTATAGGACTATATGTAGAGCTGTTCAACATTCAGTGGTTTTCTCAAGCCTGGGTTCATGTGACTGTGTAAGAATCTCAGTTTTCATTAATAAATTAATAAGTTGCAAGAAAAACTTGAAAATATGGCTCTTGAGGTCTTAGCCTTAGAAACAGAGTGCAGAATATACAGAATATACAAATATGGAACAAGATAATATTTACTTATCATAACAAGATGATATTTACTCAGTTGCACTTTTTTATAGGCGCACATTTGTGTGACTTTCAGAAGATAAGCTGACTTTTTTTTTTTTTTTTCCTGTCAAGTGGCATTTTTTTAAGTGCAAATGACTGGCATTTCTGAGCTGAGGTTTTTGACTTCTCTTCAGAATGATTTCAGGCATGGGCACTCTGTACCTTGTCAGCTTAGTCCATCCTCTTTTCCCTTCATTTTTGTTCAATGATCACCCACATTAGCAGGTTCTCAGGTTCCCATCTGGTATGAAACAACTAGGTCTTCCCAACAACAGCCCCTGGTGAAGTCAAAAGAAACTTGCTTCAGGCAGGATCCAGTCCACATCTGCTAAGGTAGATGGCCTACAGCAGCATTCACTCATTCTGTTAGGGTAGTCCCTCAGTATGATACCAGCAGATATTGTGCCTTCACTAGCATCCAAGGCATGCATCATATATCCTCACTTGACAAGCTGTAGAAATATAATTATGAAGTACTGCAAGCAATATCTCCAGTATTTGGTCTCGTGACTTGTGTTTTTGTTTGGGCCTTGTGTGGTCAAAAGATCCATAATTAGTACTGTCTCAGAAGTTTACAGAGGAGAGGGATGGAGAATATTAAATATTTGTTACGTATATGGGAAGACACAGGTCTTCATGGAGTTGTATGTGTAAGGTGAAGGGGAGCCATAGTTCTGTTGTGGGGAAGACTCCTCTAAGTATACATGTGGAAGTAGCTTAGCAAATTGGTACTGCCCCTTCTGACTGCAATCTTGAGCAGTACAGATTTAATTTAAGACATTTAAGGTAGTAAATCCGAGATATTAGTCTCTGCAGTGGTGTTTCTCCGTATGTGCATTCACACTACAGTGAGCTGCTTCAGCTTTTTTGACATGAACCCAGAGAACTTTCAAGACATGCTTCCCAGTCCTATCTGTGTAGAAATAGTTATGAGGGATGACGGACGTGTGAAGTGAACAGAGCAGCTGCAGTAACACTCCCCTCCAAATCATTTCTCCTTGAGAAGAAACAATAGTGTAACATACAAGAGCTGCATGGCAAATGCAAATTTACAAACAGAGAAAATGGAGAAAATAAACAGAGAAGAACTGGTGGGAGATGTGGTCGGAAGCCGTCTTGGGCTTAGCGACCATGAAATGATAGAATTCTAGGTTCTTGGTGAGGTAAGGAGGCGGGCCAGCAAAACCGCAACCATGGACTTCCGGAGGGCGGACTTTGGCCTGTTCAGGACGTTGGTTGAGAGAGTCCCGTGGGAGACGGTCCTGAAGGGCAAAGGGGTCCAGGAAGGCTGGACGATCTT
>NW_008795017.1:1500219-1542676 GCF_000699145.1 Aptenodytes forsteri
GGTGTTGGGTTTATGGTTGGACTCGATGATCTTAGAGGTCTTTTCCAACCTTAATGATTCTATGATTCTATGAAATAGGAATGATTCTCTACATCTGAAACCATGTGAGGTTCTGCATTCACCTGCCACTTTGAATACATGGCAAAGACACAGCAGGGAAGTATCAAATTGTACCCATCACACAGCAGGCATGCACAGCCTGCTGCTGCCTTAGATCCCTTTTCCTGGGGTGACATGGGCAGCTGCAGATCACTAAAGCCTTAGGTAAAGGCATAATTCCTAGTCTAGAGGACCAGCAGTGGGAAGACTATATAACAAAATCACTTTTAGGATTCAGTCTTCATGGCATAAAGCTAGTCTGAATATCCTTATACAAAGCTCAAAACTTTGATGCTGGGATGCAACGGACCATGATGATCCTGGCAATATTCTCAGTGGTGGTGCATTCCTAGTCCTGTTTTCTGACTGTCAGTCTGATGTCTGTGTTCACATTCAGTACTTCAGCTGTGGTCTTGCAAGAATGCAGAGGATTTTTTGTTTGGATTGATTTTTGCTTTTTTAAGGCTGCATCTGTTTCTTTACTGTTGAGGTCCAGCTGTACCAGGATAATGCACTGTAAGGACTGATGTCTTTTAATGGTGATGTACACAAAAAAGGGAGAAGATAGTTGTCTGTTCCCACTGTAATAACTTCAAAATGTTTAAACCCAGGCTCATGTTCTTGCTGGTGTCCATAGTTCCCCTGTGCTGGTTTAGGAAAGTCTGAAAAATAATTGAATACTGGCCTTTGCAGTCTATATGATCACAGAAACCATGTTCCAGAGCTTGTATGACACAGAAATCCTACGAATTCTTCCTCTTTGGGTGAGATTCCCTGTGATCTTAATGATTTGACTGATACAGACTTTGTTGGGATCTGCAAAATCATCTGGAACTAGCATGCTCATAGTATACGTGCCTGCTCACTGGTAGCAGTCCTGGTTTGTGATAATGTGTAATGTGATGACCGAAGTGAAGGACATATTATCTGTATGTGAATGGGTCCATAGAAGGTGACAACTGACTGAAAGACAGGCACCTATTGTGCCTAGTTCTGGTCCACAGGTGCATAAAACTAAGATTGTGTTTTTCTTCTTGTACCCAAGCCTGCTTTCCAAGCTGGGGAGAGTGTTTTGGCACATGGATATGAACCAGGCCAGTGAAATAGGAATTGTGGAGCAAAGGCTTGAGGAACTCCATGTGGGCCAGTAGCACTGGTTATCCACATGTGGTCACTCTGCAAGACAGAGCATGGTTTGGAAGGGGAGAAATGTGAGCCAGTCCACAGTGGCTACTGTAGGGGAGAGTACAATATGGAAATACCCTGTAAGAAACAGAAAAGCCACATGGAAATGCTGTGCATATCCAATATTTCTTTCACAATATAATATGAAATTCATGCAGTAGTACATACAGTTAAAATTCAGGGACATAAATCCAAAATCTCCTTATAGCAATGGAGACCATTAACAGTAACAGGAATAGTTCTCAAATTTATGATGTAGATCACAATTATCCAATTTAACCACCTGTACTAATATGAACAGGTATTTCTTTGTAAGTAGGCCAACTGAAATCAATGAGAATTCTTTTACTGTAAGATACTGCTTGTTTGTAATACTGAAGCAGACAAGGAAAGATAAATATACAGTAAACTTGACTTGAATATACAGTAATATGAAAAGCTTTTAATTGATGAGATCAAACTCTTAAAAGAAGTATATATTTGCTGAGTAGTATATTATTGAAATTCCACAATGATTTTTCTGGTGTTTCTGTTTTGTCTGTTTTTCATTCAGTTATGAATTTGTTTTTCAATTCTGGACAGAATAATTGTTTTAATTGTGTGTTAATATAATCAATTTCCTTTTGAGTCTACCCTACCCCGTACTGTTGCAAAATAATCAATATTAACAAACACAGAAGGAAATAGACAAATCCCAGCCTAACCAAAAAAAAAACCAAACCACCAACCCACCCCCCAAATCAACAAAATGCGTGTCAACCATCTGCTATAAGGATATTGAAGTGTGCCTTCAACTGTGACATAACTAAAGCTCACAATCGAGGCACAGCAAGGGTCCAGTTATGTTCTTTAACATGCTCCCTGTTGTGCCTAGAGGTTTGAAGTCAGGTCTTTAATTGTTATTTTTCATGCTTTCATGTGTTAGAATACAGTTCTTTTAATGCAGTTTTTGTCTGTAATGTGTGATGTTAAGAAATGGCATCTTTTTTGTGTTTTGGTAAGGAAAGAGTACAATTAAGTGTTTTTTTCATGAAAATAATTCTTAATTGCTTCAATTTAAACTCCTCCGTTGTAAAAACAGATGAGGATCTAAAATATGATGTACAAGAGTAACACCATGTGATAGTTGTACTGTTTATCAAATTAATCAATAGAGAAATATGTGCTGAACAGAAATGTTTGATTTGCTTATGAGCTTTCTGTAGAACACAAGCCAAATCTGATATGTTCTCTGAGACTGAGTAGTGGGCTTTTTCACCAAAGGTGAAAGATAACACTTATGAGATATAGCACAATTTAATACAGTCTGAATACTGAAAGTCAGTCTGTACTGACACAATATTATCTCTGTTGTTTTCCTTTGAAATTACAACACTTTCTTAGCTACTTCATTCTTACTGTTTCTCCATGTAGCTGCTGCATAAAATTCTGCTCCTATCAAAGTTAAAATTAAAATTTCTGAAGACTTTAACAGGATTGAGATTTTACTCTGGGAATTCTTGGTATTAATCTATTAGGATTTTTTAAAAATTAAAATTCTTGGTACTAATCTATTTGGATTTTTTATTAAAATGTATGAAAAGATTGAACTAAAAAAAAAAAAAATCCCTGTTTTGTACATTAGCTACATATGTATGTATTTTTCCACTGTGTTAGAAGACTGTTGTACAATCAGTTTTACACAAAACTTGCCCTCCAGGTCAAAGTGGAATTCCACTTCTGACCTGACCAGGAATGAGTCAATATGGATAGATAAACACAGAAAAGCAGAAGACAAGATATAGCAGCTTTACAAGGAGTAATACAAGTACAATGCCTTCCACCACAAATAGAATATATTCCAAAAGGATGCATAAAACTTTCTCATAAATATCAAAAGGTTAGTGTTTTCTAGATGACATGTTACAGTTACAATGAAAGTCAACCTTGTTTGAGTAACATTCTTCTGTTGGACACACAGACACGTGTGCCTAAACACACACAAATACACACACACACACATACATGTATACACAGAAATACCATAAAGGATATCAGTTTCCAATGCAAAAAAAAAAAAAAATCAGTGGCATAGTCTGGGTAAAAAAATGTTTACATTATTTAAATTATTTTTTGCCATTATGAATTACATGATAATAAGGACTGTCCTATAAGTAGCTATAGAAATAAAACAAAATTGCTATGAGGCACTTTATAGTTGCATAAAAATTGTTTGTTTCCCTTTAAGTAGGATGCATAAGACTCATAACTTTCAGTCACCTCACCTGTAAATATAAATGTGAATTGCACCGTATCCAATGTTAAATTGTGAGATAAATATGTAGGAAAATACTGAACATTTGCATGCCTTTGAGGTATGTGTATGAGGGATAGAGAGCGCCATGAACTTCAAGTATCTAACAGGAGGTAAATCTCGTGCCTTGGCTCTGTTTCCCTTTGGGAAAAAGAAACTTCTAGCCTAGTTATCTAAGGATAATGCTTAAGATGATGTATAAAATAGATGAGAGGAGAGCTAAGATGTCTGAGATGAGTAGGGGGAAATGACCTCTGGAGCTGCCTCAGTCTAACATGGTCTCAATAATCTTCTATGTTCTTGCTATGCAAAGATTAGAAACAGATAACTTACATGATTATTTAGACAGAACTTAATTTTTAGATTACTAGTTTGGTGAGTCTCAGCTCATTCATCCTACCTGTCTCAGCTTCTTTTGCAAAATATCCTGAGATTATGTACATATATGATGTATCTGACAGGGACTGATTCAAGCATCGACACAACTGTTTTCAAAGCAATCTTACACTACTTCTCCATAAATAACAATGTAGAGAAATTGCGATCAGATTAGTAATCACCTAATGTTGAATCTTTTCAGCTTGCATTCATTTCCCTTATGCAATATACCCCATTTTCCTGGGATACCGCATCCTCTAAATGAGTCTCATGCTACTGACTGAGATCTCTCAGACAATCAAGATGGAAGGATGATTTCCCATGCTGTCCTGACTAGTTCTAGAAAATGTTTTCTGCTCCCTGTTTAGCAGAGCTGGAAGGGATTCATGAACCATCATGTGGTTCATGTGACTCACCAACAGTCACAGTGAGAAATGGGTCAGATGCATCCTGAGTGCAACACCATTGACTTCGCTGCCCCTGATTTTCTTATAAAGGAATAGTGCTGTTCAGATAGGGGCAGCTTGGAAAGAGACTGGAACAATGTGGATGGTAACATAATCAATAAATAATTAATGATAATTGTACAATAATCTGACACATTTGCAAAAGTTTCATAGAAACATGGATTTGCTTTTATAAAACCCAGAGCACCTCAACTCAGTGACATTTGTGGGTGTCTAGGAGAAGAACTTAAACCATCAATATCAGACTGTCTCACCAAGTAGTTTAGAGCACCTATTTCCTCTGAAATGGAGAGAGTTAGGCCCAGGGAAATATATCAGAACCATCTTAAAATAGCTACTGTTGGCATCTAGCACAGCTGGAAATAACTTATGGATTCCAGACAGCAGTATAAAGCTAAGTTTAAATGACCTAACTTCGCTCTTTGCAGCAGAGAAGCTGATTTTCCAAGCTAAGAGGAGCTCCATATTGCCAAGGCCAGACTGCTTCCAGTACCTGACCTGGTTCCTTTGAAGCAAGCTCTATTCTCATGAGGGGGATTCCTGGGAGAACTGGTCTGTGGCCAAGCGAGAGAATCCAGTGACATATTTGTTAACTACAAACATATGGATCAGAAGTATTTCCTTCTGTTGCCAGACAGTGCCTTCAGTCAGAAGTGCTCAGATCTATTGGGAAAATATAAAATCCTTTGGCTGTGTTATGATAACAGCTTAGCTTGTGCTCTCAGACTCTGGAAAATGTGATTCATGCTTCCCTGTGTCCATACATAAAAGACTATTCAGGCCTGTGTCTGGTGCTTGATATCTCATCTTCAGGGAAAACTGGGGTAGTACTCAGATTAGACTTCTGGCATTCCACCTAGCATGGAATTTAGCATGGAGTCTAATCTGGAACAGGAGTGTTTCCAAATCTTGCTTTGTTCACATGAAAGCCAGTCACATAGTCAATACCTTTGTTTTTCTTAAAGACAGCAAGTCAAACTGCTTGAAAATAACTTCCTCATCGCCCATCCTTCCCTCCTGATTCCAGAAATAACCCAGTAGTGAATGAAGGTTCTTGAAAGCAGTATAATTTCACACCAACTGAATCACTATTTTCTGACAATGTCGCATGATAATTTTTGAATAGCTTGTTACTTTAAAATACTTTGTATACATTTGTGTGAGTTTGATCTCTTCTACTTCTAAAAGGCTGTCAAGAAGACCTGACAGTGATCTAATGTAGAGCCAGAAAGAGAAGAAGTGAATTGTTAACAGTAAAATATCCTTTGCTGTCTGGCTGGACTGAGCACTCTCTAAGATATAAGATTTTGTGATGCTTGAAGAAGAACCCTACCAGGTGCTCAATGTGGCATTTTACTCTTTGAAGAGATAGGTTGGGCAATCAGCAACTGCCATTTCCTTGTAATTCTGAAACACAGAAAGAAGCTGCTAAAACTGTAGATCTCTTGTAAAAGGATGAGACTTCAGCTTTTAAAATGTCTGAGAGAATTAGACCCATATAACTGCTTACGATTAACTACAACACCTTTAACTGCAAGCTGTAACCCTGAAGACATTGAGTTTTTCTTGCCAATGGCTTTCTTGAAAAAAATGCTAAAATTAGAGAGAAATGGGGAAAGGGGGAAAAGAGAGGAAATATCTGTTTCTGCTAGGAAAAAGAGAGGAAAAAAAAAGACAAGCAACACTATAGGAATGATGTGAAGTTTAGAGAGCTATTAATGAAAAGTAGTAATGACACATACAGAGACCTACCAAACTACCAAAAAAGTTGCTCTGAGAAATTGCATATGCTAGAATATTCCCCATTTGAAGCCTGCCTGTCAGACATCACTTTTAACATACGCTACCTGAAATCACAACATAAAGCTTCTTTGTACAAGATTAGGGTGACTATAGGTCCTGGCTTTGCAATAAGCAGTATATGCAGTGAAAAGATCTGCCTACTGTTACATACGTAACTTTATTCTCCCTTTTGTGTTGCCTGGGCTGTCAGACAAAATCGCTTGCCTTCAATTAGAGTCTTCTAGATCATAGTGAGGTTTGTGCAAAAAATTTCAACACGAAGATTTTTTTACCCCCTCAACACGAGTTTTGTTTGGCTGAAACCATCTGTGACCTTGCATTGAATTCATTGTATTGTTAGATCCTCTGATATGTAAGAAAAGAAAATGATGCAACAACCCAGAGAAAAATAGTCTTTCCTACCAGAACTGAAGCATTTGCTCTGACAGTTTCTAATTGAAAAATATCTTTTCAATTCAGTTTTCTTCAGTTCACATGAATTTTATTTATTTGAAAAATATAAATTCCATAAACAATTTTTTTTTTTTTTTTTTAGCTCAAACAATACTTTTATTCAGTTTTAAGCACTGTTTTTACCATTCAATAAGTTTTCAAGAGCTACCACTGTTTGGCCATTCTAGTAACCTACCTCAATTCTTTTAGCTACCTTCTTCACCCCACTAACCAAACTACTTGTATAACTTGCTACAAATCACCCACTTCACTCTAGCCCTAAATAACTACAGAAGGCTGAGTCAGCACGCAGCTTTATTTGTCTGCTGATGTGAGCTCATTAGATTTGTCATGTGCTCCCCTATATCTACTAGATTTGGGTTTTATTGCCTTGTTTGAAATAAGTTGTTTTGCCAATAACTTACTTTTTAAGTGCTGATGAGCTATGGGCACAGTGAACTAGGGGTTTCTGAAGTAGTAACATTGCAAATATTTCTGCGTTACAACCACTGCTGTCCTGTTATCGATTTTTATTTTTGCATATGGCTTCATACCTTTCTCTCCAGCAGGTGAGAACAGTCAGAGTCTCCACTGGAGTGGCTGTAGTCTACACTGTCTGCTGCTGCTTCTCTGTCTGACAAGACGAGTTCAAAATGTCAGAAACAAATTGAGAATGGTGTCGCAGCATAGCACAGTAGAGTTTTTCTATAAAAGAAGGTAGAGATTGCATGCCCTGGTGTATGGTCTGAGGGCACATGAGGGTGTCTCAGGGTGAAAAGCCTCTGGGACATTATAGGAGGACTATATAGGGTAGAGAATGCTAACCGGTCGGGCTAAACTATACTGGCATACCTACTTGTACTTAAGTACAATGGACAACTGCAGGGAGCCTGTGCTTGAGCCTGTGCCCAGGACTTGGCTTATATACTAGCATAACTACACACCATAAGCTACATGATTCCTATTAATACGAGCTGAGGATCACTGGATCAAAAATATTTCACATGGATCAGGACTAAAAGAGCAACCTCTTTTTTGAATAAATTGTTTTTTCCAAGCCTTTTTCTTCTGAAGGAATATTGCTTACTCTGCTGTCCTCCTCTGGCCTGCCACTACTACTATATGTCCTGAAGAAGTTTCTCTTGATTTACACAAACCAAGAAAAAAGGTAGGCAGATTTCATTTTAGAGGCAGGTGAATTTTTTCTACAAAATTCAACTGCAAAATCTGTGCTTCTTTTTAGTATCACACAATATCTCATTTGTTGTAGTGACCCACAATACTAAATGTGATGAATAAACCTGGCTTTCAGTGTCATGCTTTATGGCAGCCAAGCTGTTTTGGTAGAAGAGAGAGGAATGTTTCCTGACCTCCTTTACGGTCTCTACCAGCTTGTTTTTACCTCTGACATGTAAAACAGAAGTCAATTAAATGATCTTGCTATGATGGTCTTGCAACTTGTTAAGAAAACAAAGGAGATTTTGAAGATTTCCATGTGACTCTATGCTATCATATCAAATGTGCAAAATAGGTCTAAATAATTGTTCCACAGTCTTTTAATATTATTTTTATAGTTTATTTATGTATTTATACATTTATTCTAACTCTTGCTAAGGGTTTTTTTTGTTTGCTTATATGGAAATTATTTTGCTCAGACTCGGGCTTTCATTACCAACACAGGATTCTAGTTTTCCTCTTCTTGCAATTTTTTGTCAATAAGTTCAGAAGAGACCAATGAATGGAATGATTGCTCGGCTGATTGTTGCACTGCAACTCACGTACACTGAAGCGTGAATAATTTAAACTGTGCTGGCTTGTCAGTATTGGATTTGTATGTGGTGTGAGGAGAGCACAGAGGGAGGCGTTAGATAAATCATACAGCAGAAAAAAAGGAAAAAAAAAAAAAATTCTCCCAAAAGGGTGGATCAAGGGTGAAGAGAAAAGAAGGGTTCTATTGTACGTACAGCGCAAAGAGAGAGGGGAGGGCACATCCTATCCTTCTTGTCAAGGAACTATTTTGGATACTCAGTAACTTTAAAACAAATTGCATCAGCCTACAGCATTGTTCAGATCTTCTGGAAGGAAAACATTTTCTGAATTCAGTGGGAGTGAAACCATTTTGAAAGATGTCTTTCAAAAAGTCATTATTTTCTTTTCTTTTGAAATCATTACTTTATATAGTAACAGTTTAATAGGACATGGTAACAGAAAGAAAAAAACTTCAGCTCAGCATTAGGAAAATAACACACTCAAGGTTAAATGTCACTAATCTGTCAGTTGTTATGATTAAAGACTGGGGATAAAAAGGACTTTGATGTGTGCCCATTTCTAACCTTCTCCATTTCAAAATATGCTGTGAAATCTTCCCCTTACAGAAGAATCCAGTAGAGCAAAAGGATTTCTGTGTAAGCATTTTACTGTGATTGTTTATTATTTATACTCTGAGGAACCCATAAATAGGGTTTGTCCACAGAGCCAGACAGCAGTCCTCTGCTTCCCATGATAGGCAGTTGCTCCTGTGTGAAAGCATATTGACCGAAACCAACGTGCACATTTTACTACCAGCCTAAGTGATCGGCAGTGTCCCACAGAGTCATTCTAAGGGTTTCTCTGTGTACTGCAGGTAGCACAACTTAAAATAAAACCCCCCAAAAAACAGTTTTAAGTAGCCCAAGATGTTGATTTGCACATGGAGTGTTTTGGTTGTTACACTTTAGCTTACTTACCCATATATTCATTTATTTCTCTTTGTTTCGTCAAAGCCTGACATGTCCTTTACTCTGTGCCTCAGACTTAAAATAGAGACAGCAACCCTGTCCTTGCCATGTTCTATCACAAGGTTTCAGTTATTTCCAGTCCTCTCTCTCTCAGAGCATCTGATTAACCTCAATGAGGGGTCAAACCAGATTTGCGGGTTTGGGTATGGACTGGACATGATATCTTTACAGAAATAAAATACTATGAGATGCAAAATGTCAGGTCCCTCTAGCAATCACTGATGATTAAATGCTGTTTTTCCCCAGTGGAAGCTACATTGCTATGCTGCTGCACAGCTGATAAAAAGCTATCTGGGGACTAAAAAAAAAGATAAAGAAAAAACCCGATCTATTTCTTCATGTCCAATATTAAGTACTGCTTACTTATAATAAAAATGTGTTGCTTAAATAAGCATTCATGAGGAGGATGGGTTTAGAATTTTAGAAGTCCCAAGGTGTTACAAAAACTGGAAAAGACACCAGGGGAGAGCAATTAAGCAGTTTAGATTTTTCAATGGATTACCACAAAATAATGACCCCAATAGCCCCTATTACCAAGTTATGACAAGCATGCTATGGGGTAATAGTTATATGAAAGTCTTTTCAGATAATTTTTCCCTCTTTTCATCTCATATCACACCAGGTATATTTGTGAAGAAGGGTCATTTCTGACTGCCTACAATTTATACCAATTCAGTTCTCAGCATTTTTAGACATTACCTAAGACTTGCCCTTAAAATCAAGGTACCACTGTACCAGTAATACACTTTAAATGTTTTCTTTTCTTCTTTAAGTTCTGACAATAACAGGAAAAAGGAATTATTAATATTTATTCATAGCGATATTTATATGAAGCTGAACAGTGCCAGAGTTTTTCTCCAGTTCTCAGTCCAGCTGGCAGAATTTGAGTACATCCATACTATGAAATTATCTTAGCCTGCATCCAGCATGTTTCTGCTAACTTCTGAACCATGCCTGGAAATTTTTTTAGGAAGCAACTGGCCCAGACCAAAAAACATACCAGGGACTTCTCTAAAAATTTAGCATTACAGGCATTTAAGTTTCATTCCACTACCTTGTTTACAGCCTCACACTGTTTAATATACTGGTAACCTGTAAGTCAAGTGCATAGAATTGTGCAAAAGACTGATATTTTAGGTACTGTAGAGATATTGTCCTGATTCAGGTTGTAACAGTCACTAAAACTAGATCACAGGATCTGTGCTACCTGTCATGTATATCTAATTTATGTTAGGTTATTTGAGTTAGAAATTAAGGGAAGCATGTTAAAATTGTAAAGTTCCAATGATCTTAATGATGGAATAAATCATACTTTTAGGTTATATACCTATAGAGCTAAATACTGCTGAAATAGTCCTGTGCCACACTGGAACAGATTTGGAATTACAGTTATTGTTCAGATGAAAAATATTATTTTTGTTTATATCAAAGAACAACATCATAATACAAAATTTCATTAAAAATGATTTTTTTAAAACGTCTTCCACTTCCCCAAACCTTTATGGAATCAAAGCCAAAAGTGACCATTTAGATGACCATTTTGGAAAAAGGCAATCTCCTCTTAATTTTAGTAGGACTAAATAGTCCCCATTTCTTCAGATTGTTGGTCGTCATCATCTTTCCTGAAAGCTGCTTAAGTGACCTAATTTTGATAAATGGGATATGACAGACATTTGAAAGAAGCAGTTGTTCCTGAATTTCTGTGAAACCAGGAGAAAAAATATTGTGACGTGTACTAAATATTTACTTCCTAACCTTTCCTATTACAAGAAATCTAATGAACTGTGAACGTAGACAGAAGAGGCAAATTTACTAATTCTAAATTTACTAAAATCTACTAATGTAGAAATTTGTCTACATGCTTACATTGAAATAAGAGTGTAGGAGACAGATGTATTCTGTCTGATAGGGAGAATCCAGGATATTTACCTTGTTACTTGTTCTACTCTAATGAAACAAAGAAATTTTGAACCCATCTGCTTTGGCTGCAAAGCTCTATCTTTTCATGGTGTCCCAAGAAACATAAAGTAGGCAGAACATACAAATGAATATGTTACATCATTTTAATTACTTTTACAAGTTTAAATCTCATGAGTTAGAATCTTAATATGCTAAGCTGCACAGATACAGTTAAACCAATCAAAAGCCTTACCTCTGCTTTGTAGTTAAACCTTGAAGGTTAAAATATGTATTTTATAAATATAAAATTTATAGGTTAAAAAAGATTCTATAGTCTCAACAGTTTACATTCTAGGCTTACAATATTTAGATTTTCTGTAATACAATATTACTTTGATGTTGTAGTCACATTTCTTTTCAGCCCTAACTTTTGCTTGCAAACATACCTGGACAATATTATTTACATGGGATAGTTTTCTTCACTATAGATGAGAGGGTGAAGCTTGCACAAAGTGAATACAGAAGAAATTGGTTTCTTTGTTGTCCTTAGATTCAGCGCTTAGTTACAGGGTTTAGTTACGTTATCAGACTGTATCTGAATTTAACATCCTCTTAATGGTCTGGCTCTTTTCTTCTTCGTTTTGTACACTATTAAAATCTTGCCGCATTTATCATTAAGAAGTATATACGTTACATTAGCATAAAGAGAGAAAAGAAATATTAATTTATTTTTTTGTGCACAGACAAGTCAGGCTATCAGACAGATTGGAGAATGAGATACCAGAAAAAACATATGCCTTAACTAAGGCTGAAAAATTATCATTAACAACAATTTTTTCTCTGCTGGTCTCTGATGCAGTGTTTCATAATTTTGGTGGATGCTTTTAGCAAAATCGTGCATTCAATACATATACTCAGACCCTGAGAGTCTTTCCATTGATCCCACTGAGCTTTGGTTTATGACATAGTTAAACTAGTTATAGTTTGGATTAACTTTCTGGCTCAGTGGTATCAATTGGTGTGGTTTCTACACAGTGAGATTAGGAAGGGATTGCACCACTACTATGTTAGATACTCCCCATTACTTTTCTGAAATAAGTGGAATACCACGTACTTACATCAGAGGATATTTGATACTTGAACTGTTTTTTTCTTGTATGGTCTTTATGTCTGCATTGTCTAAGGACTCATTGCTTCCATGAAGCTGACTGTGGCAGAAGAGAGAAGAAGAGATAAGAGAAAACAGTCCCCTGGAATTGGTCAGTTTGGAAAGTCAAGAGTGACTATTTTGCGCTAATGACTAATAAGTCAAAGCCAGCATTTCCTCAACTTTCACTACACCCATTTTACTGTAGTGACCATTCTTAAGGCCATTTTGGATGCTTGTATCCCCCTAATATGTGCTTCTTTTCTCAGTTTTTTAGCCCTCCCCATACTCCAAGAGCACCTCCTTTATGGCACTGGCTTGCAAAGCTGATTTAAAGTCCAAGAGCACCTCTATGGCACTGGCTTGCAAAGCTGATTTAAAAGGAAAACAAGCATCTTCCACTCCAGCAGGCATTTGCCTTGCAGGAGTTTCACCCAGAATGCAGTTCACAAGAACAGTCAGAGACACAAAGTGATTACCGTATGTAGAGAACAATAGGAGCTAAAAACCATCTGACATGAGTTTTTTTTGGGGGGGTTGTTTTTGGTTTTGGTTGGGGTTTTTTTGTTGTTGTTTTTTTTTTTTTTTTAGGAATTCTGGGTTTACATGAAATAGGAAGTCTTGTCATTCATGATAGGAAGTAAAAACTTTTCCAGTACAGCAGAAATTATTTCCTACTGAGAAAAAAAAAAAAGGCTCATGTTCACTGTATTCAGTCATTCTATTATTCTATTAGACATGTGAGGTGGTATTGATTAAGGATTTGTGAGTGCAGCTATAGTTCACAAGGCTGGGACGTAAGTGCATATCCTTAAATCTTCAGGCAACAAGTTGAAAATTTATACTGGTGCTCCTTTTTTTTTTTTTTAAATCTTTTCCTTGTGTCTTGAAATAAAACTCAATTTCTTCCTTTCAGTCATTCTATTATTCTATTAGACATGTGAGGTGGTATTGATTAAGGATTTGTGAGTGCAGCTATAGTTCACAAGGCTGGGACGTAAGTGCATATCCTTAAATCTTCAGGCAACAAGTTGAAAATTTATACTGGTGCTCCTTTTTTTTTTTTTTAAATCTTTTCCTTGTGTCTTGAAATAAAACTCAATTTCTTCCTTTTCTGAACTTTTAGACTTGAGGGATTTTAAAATCACTATGTACTTGAAATCCATTTTAAGACTAAACAGGTATGGAGGCAGGAGAAAAAAAAAATGCCAGTTTTCGTCCTGTTTTGCCTGTTATTTGAGATGTCAATAACAGTTTAATATCAGAGGTAGGATGGAAGCTGTGTGGGCTTTCTACCAACAGTACTTAGGCCTCGTCAGTGAACTGATCTTAATATCTATGATTCCAGAAATAGGTGAATAAGCTTACTTTAAACTTACTTATCATACAGAAAAGTGAGGTTTTCCTCCCCAATTTACTTGTATTGTTATGTTTATTTGTCTATCGCAAAATATCTTTACTTCTTAAATAGCCAGTTATCCACCCTGCAATTAAGATTTTAAAATATGTATTTTTAATAAAATGTTTAAAGGTTAATGTGATTTTACCATACTTAACTTTTCTTTTCATATGGAAAATGTTTTTGCTCTGTTACTAATATGCTAATTTAACAATTGCCATTCAACTTTCAGAATGCTTATTTTTTTTGACATGCATGACCATAGCTTAGAGGCAATTGAACATTTTCATTTGTAACTAAACCATACATTTTGCTTGCAAGTTTCATACAGTTTTAATCAAATTAACAGCGGTTAAAAATTTTGCTCTGCCAAAGACAATGTAGGTTTCTGATCACAGAGCTGAGGACTGCATCTGTAAAACACTTTTAGGTGACTGTATAAAACTGCTAATCTCAGGGGCCATAATAATGGGTTGGGAGGCCTTAGTGTTTAAAAGTATCTGAATTACTCAAAATATAATCTGTATAAAATGCACCTGACTGATAGTCTTTGTCACCTTCTTTCCTTTGGATGTCTGCAGAAATAACCCACCCAGAAGGCTCTTGCTCACTTTTACCTGAGCTCGGTGAAGGTGGGAGTTAGACAATTTCTCATCTAGTATCAACTGACTGTTTTTATCACGTAGGCTTTCTTTAAAAAAAAGCTACCAATGTATTATAAAAAGATGTAACCTGATCATTAGCAACTGCTTTAGTGTTAAATTTCTTATTGAAGATGCAAAAGTATGAATTATCATTAAAGAGAAACTGATTTATTGTGGCCTGCTGCCTTTTTACATAGAATAGAATCAGAATCATAGAATCATTTAGGTTGGAAAAGACCTTTAGGATCATTGAGTCCAACGCATTGATACTCGAGGATGCATAATTGTGAAATACATACATACATACATAAAGTAAAGCTTTCATTTTCTTAACTTAGAAGTTGGCAAGGACCAGTTTATTTTTTTTTAAACCAGAAATATCTGGAGGCCCAAGTTCATATGCATATCTGTGGACTATGTAATCACACTGCCAAATAGATGAGTGTAAAACAACAAAGGGCGTGTGTTTAAGGCTAAGCATATGTAGAGATGCTTTCCTGAACCGGGAATGTCACCGTTTATGCAGTTTAAGTAGGAGGAATGTTTATTACAACAGCACAAGGTAAACACTTACAGAGTGGATAAAGAACACAGTGAGGCATTTGCAGTAAGGCTGTATGACCATTGACTAACTATTAGGAAGTACAGAGTGTTATCTAAAGCAGAGGAAAATAAATAATCCTACCTAATAGCTTAAATATGATTATGATAATTGCATATATGTGATCAGGGGTTTATCACTGCTCACATTCGATTCTAAAACAAATGCACATTTAGAGTCAAACAGAAGTATTAATGGAGTGGAATTTTATTCCATGAAAAAAATGACTTGTTTTACTAGTCTTTACCATCATGTAATCTAACACTTTTCATTTATGTGTCTCCGTGATACCCATATGCCATGTTTACCCTGTGCAATCTGACTGAGCAACACTTTCTGACTAATCATCACTTTCAAAGATATGATTCAGGGTGGACATGCAAGGACCCTCCAATTTTATAGTAGTAAAGCAACAACTTGGAAACTGCATTTTTATTTACATTTGCCCCCATTTCATTTTGTACTAAATACTAATTCTAGTCTTGTGCTGAGATATTTTAGATGAGTATTGTTTATTCCATGCTGAGTGAACACACATCAGGGTTTTTATTATGCAGTTGTAAAAAATGTTATAGATAACCCTTATTAATATAATACAAAGTTCTTTTGCATTTCTGTAAACACCTCACTGGGTTCCTGGAATATCAAAGTGCAGTATAAAAACTCCTTTAGTGCTGATTTTTAAAAAGCATGAAAAAGAACAACTTCAGCTTATTAAGAGACATTAAGAAACAAGTGTATGGACTTGAAAGGGACCCTATGAGGTGACTGAGGCAATCGCTGTACTCTGACATAGGTGTGCCAGAAAAATGTCTCTTAGCTGTCTGCCTACTATCTTTCTGTGGACCTCAGTGAAAAGATTCCACATCTTCCCTGGTCCATATTTTCTAGTTCCTGCAGATCTTTGTATGATTTTTTTTTTGCTTATAATTAAGCTATTCATTATTTTCTTGCTACACAGTTAATGACTGCTTCATACCTTACTTCCAGGGGATGTGGAAAACAATCACTATTATCTCATTTTATGAATAGAAGAGGCAAGAAGAGTTCAATACATGCATTTATGAAGATATTAACACATATAGCCCCAGTTGACTTTAATTCCCTGACTTTATACCTGAAGTTAGCCATCAAATAAAATATGCTGAGGTACCTGCATCAGTCCCCAGTCCCTTTACTGTGTCCACAGTTTGTAACCCACGTAGTTTAGCAGTTTCGGTAGGAACATCAGCAAGTAAACACTTTTGTTTAAAATACACAAAAGAAAATATCTTTTTACATGATAAATATTTTTACAGTCAAACTCGTTGGAATGCTGTAGATACAAAAAGTTTAACTGAATTTTAAAAAGTGATTAAGCCAATTTATGGTGCTAAAGTTCTCAAGGGTTATTAAATTTAATAAAAGGATGAAAAATGTTATTCTCTACCTGAACTGCAATTTGTCAGAAATTGGGTACTTTGAGTGTATCACTCTGATCAAGGATATGTGTTCTTACCTCCTTATGTACATTCTTATCCATAAAATTAATACATTTAAATATGCTTTCTGTACTGTGCTAGATGGCATTTCTTTCCAAGGGCTAAGATTTTTGTTCTAAAAATAACTAAACTAATGACATACTTGCTTGCTTAAAGAGTTTGAGTACTTTATATAAATGAAAATTATATATATACCCAAATATATGTATTTGGAGAAGGATATATATTGATATCAATATTGATAGATATATAAAACACTCTCTCCAAACAAATTTTGTAATCAAATCAGTTATAGTAGTTATAAAATATTCTCACTGAGTCATAGGAATAAATAAAGCTATCCATCCCAAATTGTTTATTGACAACATATTCAATGATTCTGTTTTGATTTTCTACAGCAAATAGCTTTGGATCAAATAGCAATTTTATTCAGACTGCATTTTAGCTATCAGACAAACAACCAAGACAAAATCCTTCTTAAACATTGTAGGTATAAATTATGTATGCCTTTGTATATGTGTCAAATTAGGAAGCGTATAAATAAATATATATCTGGGTAGATCTTCCAGTCCTTTCCTGGATGCCAAGGAAAAGCCTGGATATGGCTATGCACACTAAATCTGAGACTGGTATTTCTCATCATGGTATTTCAGCTTTAATTGTATGGATATCACACTAAAAAACAAGATAAAGTTAATGTAACATTTTGACCCAAAGGCAATTTAGTGAGAACTTCTGTAGAAATATGTACCAGCTATAAATTATTTCAAAGGCAATTTATAAAAGTGACAAGAGAATACACATATGTAGATTCTCCAGCTGTTTGTTAGTATTTGCTGAAAAATAAGAAGTTAAAGAACGTTCTTTAATCCAGAATTCTTAATTCAAATATTCTAAAAATAGTTTCTATAGCACACTATAAGGTTAAGATAACCACAGAAAATTGTGGCTTATATTTTTCTGATGACTAAAGAATTCAAATTTTTCATTTGAAAAATTAAACTGAGTTTTCATTTTTGTTTGTCTAGCTTTCTGATATTCTCCCAGAGCTATGTCTTTTTGCAAGTTGTTGTGGTTTAACCCCAGCTAGCAACTAAGCCCCCCCCAGCCACTCGCTCACTCCCCCTCCAGTGGGATGGAGGAGAGAATCGGAAGGGTAAAAGTGAGAAAACTCATGGGTTGAGATAAAGACAGTTTAATAGGTAAAGCAAAAGCCACGTACACAAGCAAAACAAAACGAGGAATTGATTCACCACTTCCCATCGGCAGGCAGGTGTTCAGCCATCTCCAGGAAAGCAGGGCTCCATCACGCATACCCGTTACTTGGGAAGACAAACGCCATCACTCTGAATGTCCCCCCTTCCTTCTTCCCCCAGATTTATATGCTGAGCATGATGTCAGCATACCATATTCCATCATATGGTATGGAATATCCCTCTGGTCAGTTGGGGTCAGCTGTCCTGGCTGTGTCCCCTCCCAGCTTCTTGTGCACCCCCAGCCTACTCGCTGGTGGGGTGGTGTGAGAAGCAGAAGAGGCCTTGACTCTGTGTCAGCACTGCTCAGCAGTAACGAAAACATCCCTGTGTTATCAACATTGTTTCCAGCACAAATCCAAAACATAGCCCCATACTAGCTACTATGAAGAAAATTAACTGTATCCCAGCCAAAACCAGCACACAAGTCTTGAAGGTCTGCAATCTGGATTAATTTTGGATCATGTGCCATATTGGAACATGGTCTTTCAGGGCTTTTATTTCCCTGAATCACAATTTTCAAAGCTTATCCAGAGTCCTGGATTAACTACCCGCATGTTATCTGAACACGAACACTTTCATTGTCTCAGCATGTGCCTTCTTATCTATTTTAGCTCATCATAGAAATGGTGTTGACTTCGAGCTTATTGAGAACCAAACCAATTGTACAAGCCTTTACAGATATAAGTTTACTTTATAATTAGGAGGATTAACTGAAATTACTTACACAGCCTGGAGGAGACAACAGAAATTGCCAGCTAAACACAAGCTTGTAAAAATCAATAGTCCCTTATAAATAGATCCTCCTCACTCACAATCCTTAAAATGATATTTAAAAGAAACTTTTTTTTTTTCCCCACGTTGACCAGTTTCATTTTTAGAAATCATACCTTGGGAAAAAAAAAAAAAAAACAAACCTTCTCCAGTAAGAAGTGTTTCCTTTGTCTCCATCCTTCAATCTAAATGACAGTGTTAGAAAGAAATTATCTGAGAGGCTTTCTTTGAAGAACTGCAGTAGAGGTGGGCATCTGGGCTTTCTCCAAGAACCACGAAGTATAAGAATCTGAAGAGCATCACCATGTAATTCCTCCTGTACTGGCAACAACAAAACTTGTTTAGTTCAACTTCAGCTGCACATGTGTCTGAAGTGAGCTATAGGGAACATACATCATGTTTTACCTTTCAGCCTGGGGAGAGGAGATGCTTTTTCCTAGCTGGACAGACCACAGACGTATTGCTCAGGCTTCTCATTAGGTTGAATTTAAAATATTGCCTTAACCAGAAACATTCACGTTTATATCCAGATCATTCTTGTCAATGATCTTGTTTGGTCATTTCTGTAGAAAAAGAGCAAATATTACTGAAGAGAAAACATGTTTTTCTAAATACTTTTATTTAAACAATTGTTTTCAGTAATTTGTAATAAGTATTCAGTTATTTTAAATGCTTTGTTTCCACATTCATTTTTGTACCAGCTATTTTTAACTCACACATATATAAAGAAGACGTTAGACCTACAATATCTGCATATGTACCTGCTTCTATATGCAAAACAACCATCCAGATGAAAAATCTAAATCTAGATAACCTTCACTGCTGACTATGACTGTTTCTTCTGTTGTTACTGGATTTTTTCATAAACTAAACTTGTAACACTGTTAATCTTAAAAACCTGTCATTTTCCCTAGTAAATGCTCAATTATTTGAAATAAATATTTTAGAAATGTAAAAATGTCATTAACCTAGCCCAAAAGGTTCATGTGGTCAGATTTTGTCCAGAGTGAAGAAGGACAACCCTAAGCAGAAGAAGCAGAGAACTGAAACTAGGTCCTTTTGGCTGTATTTGTATGGACAATATTTCACAAAACATAGTCTTCATTCTTTTTTGCATTAAAAAAAAAAAAAACACACAGTTAATGAAGGCTAGAAAAACAATTCCCGTTCAGATTTTCATTGTCCCTTCCTCTTCCATCCCGTATCTCAACAAGAACCATGCAGCTGTATATTCTATTTATAAATAGAAGTGAGATTTTTGCTTTTAAAAGAAAAAATGAATGAAGACATGAAGTTCAAGTCATGAAAGAGGAGAATCATGTAATGGCAGCCATGTATAAACAGGCTGGTTCTTCTTTGAATGTCAGGACTTTCCAAGTGTGGAAAAGTTTTCCTTGATTCAGTCATTTAGCATAGGTGCCACAGGATAGGACAATTTACTTCTGTGTGTGCTGTAGTGAGTTCTCAGCTTTATTACTACAGCAGATTAACTTGTCTAGTTTTACCCATTTTTATCTCCTTATAAAAAGCCTTAGATGCTGGAAACAAAGTAGGGTCTCCTGTAGAAAAGAGTGGCATTTCTGAGATGTAACCATGCCCAAACTAACTCCACTAAATACTAGTGAACTGTATGGTTCTGTTGTTGTTCCATAACATGGAACTGTTATGGTGCTTCCATAACAGGAGCAAAGTGTGAGATGAACATTCACCCTATGCAACTTTCCTGTTGATCAAAACCTGGATTTTAGGAACTTGTATGAAAGGTTGCTTTCTATCTACAGGCCACTAAAAATAATTGATGCCCACAGAAGAAATTGAGTCTATTTTTCCAGCTTATGTAATTTGTGATTCTTGGTCTACAAGACCATTTTGTGTGACATAAGGTCACCCTAGAAATCAGCTTTGGCTAGTAAACAATTTTATGTTTTAGTGTAAATTTTAAAATATGAGGAAATACTTAACTTCCTGGTTTCTAAACAAAGCTGAAAGCAAATATAGGTAAGTGCTGGGAGGACCACAGTTACAAAGAACATAAGAAATGTTTCTATGAGAAGAAAGCATGATTTTATAGGTACTACAGAAACAATATATCTTGTGACAAGAATATTAGTATTGTATGTTTTGTATGGATATGAAAGGGAAGCTTAAAAAGAAGTAGCCTGCAGTCCATACCAAATGTATAGTACATATACAATCATGTAAGTGCTGCTAGGACCACAGTTACAAAGAACATAAGAAATGTTTCTATGAGAAGAAAGCATGATTTTATAGGTACTACAGAAACAATATATCTTGTGACAAGAATATTAGTATTGTATGTTTTGTATGGATATGAAAGGGAAGCTTAAAAAGAAGTAGCCTGCAGTCCATACCAAATGTATAGTACATATACAATCAGATACATCTGTATAAGGAATGCAACACTGGATACTGAAGCTTTTTGGACAAGGTTAAGAGAAATGAAAAGCCCCAAGCTATCAAGTGATAGAAAAAAGGGGAAAAAAACCCAAACTCACACCCCACCCCACACCCCCCAAACCACTCGTAATATGTAAAATACTTGAAATGTTTAAAAGTCGCAAAATCAGATACCATTCCTGGGAAAGTTTAATTAGTCAGTTTTATGCCGGAGAAGCATTGACAAAAAAAGAAGCAGCTATGTATGGGGGAGGGGGGTAGTAACAATTCTAATGTTCTGCTTTAAGTAGTGGAAAAAGATGAGTGCAGATAGATTTGGATTAATTCATGAGTAATAGAAAGAGCTATGGACTACAGATTCTTGTGAATTTTGTGATTATTCTGAATTAGTAGAAATAAGTCTACTGAGTTAGAAGTTAGGCAGCAGGAAGATATGCCACAAGCTAGACATGGATGTCTAGCAGTACAAAAAGAAAAGCAAAATCTCAACCCTAATACATTTGTTATTTTTTTTTCTTCTCCATCAGTAAATAAGACTAATAAAAGTCTGTAATATAGTTGGAGGAAGAAGTTTCGGGCAGTGAGCAGTTCACTTTTGAAGATAACCTGTCCTCTTCCCCTGTACAAGAGAGGATAGGAGAGAGAGGATAGGAGCAGGACACAATTAATCTGGGAAAGACAGGAAGGTCAGAAGATCAGATGCTTCTTGATTATTATTCTCTCTACCCAGCCTTTAAGAAGATAAATAATTGGAAACAAAAAAGCTTCTGTAGCTGTACAAAGAATGTGTAGGATGGGAGGCTGTGAGCCCAAATCCATAAAGCATTATGAGGTAAATATTAGACAGCCACTGTAGTTGATGAGGTGTTTACAATACTTTCATTGAATTGTGTATACATTTCCATTATGTTAGACTTTATAAAGGCCCCAAGTCCCATGAGCAGAGATGTTATGGAATAAATAGATAAATTCAGAGTGGACAATATCAGAGTGAAGGCAGAAAAGTAAAGCAATCCACTAAGAATATGCAACAGAGGAAGAAGGAAGAATGTGTGAGAACAAGAGAGACGAATAATCAAAGAATTGAAACATGGCAGTGAATCATATACCATCTAGTACAGAAAAGTGTAGAAAAAGGAGAAGAAATCCCAATAGGCCATCAGGGCAGCAATCAAAGCATGTGGTAACAGATATAGGAAGCAAACGACAGCATTAGGAAAACCATAGAGTTTCATACTGACTTAAGGCATTGTTGACATTAAGCTGCTAAAACCAGCAAATAATAGTGTTGAAAATATATTTAAATTAATTATCAGGACTGATGGAAACGACCGCAGACTGTGTTATTCCATGATTAAATGAATGTGGTAAAACCAAATAATACAAGAGGGGCACCAGTTCTGAACAACTGGCATTAATCTTTTAAGTGAGAAGTAAGATGGTAAACAGAATAACATAAGGAAGTAGTGGCACTTCCTAGTGACTTTTAGGAGTAAAATTATATATAGTGTTTTCTGCTTATGAACTAGCCATGAAAAAATAGAAGCTCGTTTGTTCAGAATAAAGCTTTCATTTCACTAGTCGTTTTCTGCCTTGTTGCATCTGTACAGGTTTCTTTGCAAGTTCCAAACAGTCATACCCAAACACATACATGATCATAAAGAATGGCATCAATTACCTTTAATGTTAATTTTTAAGAAAGATAAGTTACATTCCTTATTCCTATTGTAAAGTAATCATACTCTCCTGCTACTCAGGAAACTCAGGCAACTAAAACCAGGAATTATTCAAGAAAAGGACTATAATATAGGTACAATAAGAAACTGTACATATGTTGAGTATCATTAGCAAACTAAATTTGTCTTGTCAGCTGTTTTACAGGCTCATGATCCAATTCTGGTATTGACTGCATCCAAAGCTTCTATTGAAATATTATATGTACTTCCGAAGTAAGATTCAGTTTCTTAGTTGACATATGACTTTTAGTAACTGCAGCTGACAAAGTTCTGTAAGCCGTTCTATTCCTTTGTGCTGGAAAATCTGTAAACATGTTGAAATTATATTGTCTAGGCATCTGAAAGATAGTTTGTTTATAGAGAAGACCACAATTATAAAGATAGTGTTAGGACTCAGTACTACACCCTTCTGATGGATGCATCAGAAATGATTGAGCACTGGTGCAAGCAAGTGCTGGCAAATTTCATATCTGGTAGGGTGACAAAGCACTATGTAGGTTAGCCTTTAACCTGCAGCTGTATTAGTTTGAGCAGTGATGTCAGCAGATCACACAAGTTAAACAACCTTGCAATTGCCTGAGAGTTTCCTCATGGAGGAGAGCTGCTTGTGATTTTTTGTTTTTTTCGTTAAATTTTTTTCAGACTATTTTCTCAGTATCTCTGGGGATTATTTGCTTGCCTCAGTTCTTTTCAAGTGCAATACTGCTTTTGGTATCTGCCAAATTCTAAACCACTCTATCCAGCCTCACAGTAATACTGTAAACAAAAGGATGGAGTTTGTAGGGATAATCGTGCCTTTCTTGTTATTAATATTATTTTTGGACAGACATGTAATGGTGCCAGAAATCAAGTTTTGGACTCTTCAGTATATTCAAGAAACTGGGAAAAGGAAAAAAAAAAAATCTATGTAGATATGTAGATCATGTTTGCAAGTGTTTTTTATGCTTCTCAGGGACAAGTATAACCATTTTCAGGAGAAACAAAAATCTCTGTGCACAAGATTGAATTTACATGAATCTTATGTAAAAACCCAGTGGGTGGATGCCAGGGAGAATGATTACCTAATTTTGTAGCTCTGTCCTATCAGAGAACTCTTTGTACAGGAAGAGCAGAAAAGGATCACAGACACTTGTGGCTAGCAGATAAGACTTTCCAGTGTGTTGCTCCAACAAAATGTTACTGTCTTTCTTCAGTGAATTTAAGTGAGAATGAACATATGAACATTTGTAGGTCCTAGTAAGCTGTAGCCTGTTGCTGTTACTGCAATTCGAATCTTCTGTGAATATGCTCAATACAGAAAGAACATTATATAAACTTAAAAAAAAAAATCAAGAAAGAAGGATTAGAGACTGTGACATATGAGAAGAGATTAAGACAATTTAATATACTGTGTTACTCTCTGAAGGAAAGAATGATATGACTACTTACAAATACCTCAGAGGTAAAGCGTGAGAGTTACAGGGGTTGTTACAACTTTATTTACTGTAGTGTCTCTTCTACCATCAACATAGACTATTAACTCTCTGAGGAATATAAACTGAGCACAATGAGGGCTAATACATAGAGACTTTTCAGAAAAAAATCTAGACATTGAAGACACTGTACAGGAATATTTATGTTATATTTTAGGAAATAACTTTAAAGAGTAAGGCTTTTAGTTCTTCATCTTGCACCATTAATATCTTTGGGGATTTAAAAAGTGACTTGAATAAAAAATTAAGATAGAGCCCTTCAGGCAATAGTATGAGCAAACCAAGGAAGTAGTTAATATGTGAAATCCACTTCCACTAAAGATATTTTTATAGAGCTGTGTGTGAAGAAATATCAGAGAGAGGATTATAATGGGAAATCCTGTTTTTTTTTTCTGTAGAGGTCTGTGCTAGCTGACCTCAAAGATTTCCAAACTGACTTTCATCTAATATTTTAGAAGTGCAAATGAGGGTATTCTGGAGAGTGAGCAGATCAGTTACTCATTATACGCTATACCTTATATGTACTACAAGATGCTGATGCTGTCTTCTGTCAGATATGCCACAAGTGAAGGAGGCTTCTTTTCACAACTTAATTGTAGTTAGTGAAGACCAAGAATAAAGCTATTGATACGTTAAATTTCACATGGTTGCAAAATGGCTTGTTTCTATAAATCTTACTGTGTGACAGACCATTTTCCTGTAGGTATTTTCACAACCTTCGGTGTTTCCACACCATGATAGAACAATAAAGCTGCTGCACAAGGGTACACTATCAAGACAGAAGTGAAAATATACACAATTTCAATGGGCTCTTTTCCATGTGACAGCTATTTCATTTGAAATATTTGCCTATTTTGTATTCTAAACTGTTCTCAATGTCGTAATTTCAGAGCACAGCCTATAATTTTATCGAAATAACTTTAGCTTTAAGATTCATGGTAGAAAACTGGTTTGAATTACAGCCAAACTACAGCAAGACTCAGTTTTCAAATAATTCTAAACACTGACCTTCTTGTGATTTAGTGCAAGTTTTGGATGCCATAGGATGTATTGGTATTTTCTAATATAATGCACAGCTGAGCTGTGGAAATCATTGTCTTTGGGTTCTGTGGTTGCTAAAAGCTTACACATTTCATAGGGAGATTGGAAAAATTCATGGCATAGAAATCTACTGTGGGTTATTAAATACTGACAAACCACTTCTAGTGGAGGAAACACTTATGCCACACATGATTCAAGGCTAACATAGTACTCCGTAGAAGTGTCCTTGCCTTCTTCTTACACTTATCTGTAGGCATTCATTTTGGTCATAGTCTGAGAAAAGATTTCATGCTGGATGCAGTGAGTATGGCTGCTGTCACGAGTGAAGAACTTTCATCAATAAAAGCTACTCACTTTGCTGTTTGTGTATGCCTGCACTTCAAGGGTAATTATTTGACTGTATGTATGATTCTGTTTCAATTCTTACATTGTACTGTGGTGTCTGAGAGCTCTTTTGTTAACAAGTGGGAAACTGATTTTATAGTGTATGCACAAACAGAATCTGATGGATGACCCATTTCACAGAGCAGGGTGTTGAAATGCACTGAATGTTTTCCTTCTGTGACAAAAATAATTCTGTGTGATCAACTCTTATTTTTATCTGTATACAATTTTGATGAACTTTCAAATGCTTCTGTCACAAGATCTGTACTGTAATGTTTTCTGTGTCCATGACTATCATAAAAACAGTGTTACATACATTTTTCTTTGGATTCTTTGCAGGACAATAGTTAGCATTCATGAAAAGGTTAAGGTAAGGAAATCTAGTCAGGTGCTAGTCAGATTAGATAAAACAATGTATGTGCTTCCTGAAAGTTACAGAAGAAAAAACAGAAAGAAACAATGCTGAAAAATAATCCCCTGACAACAGTCCATGAACAGATTGCATATAATTAGATTACATTGTAAATAGTGGTGTAAGAAAAGGAGACTGCTCCATCAGTGTTTTTCAACAGAAACAATGTGGCTTCCAACTGGCCAGTATTACCCCTCAGATTTACTACATTATTTAACATTTCTCTGGGAAGAACATATCCTCTTATTGACCTTCGTGCAGTTATATGTCCATTAGTGATTTCCTTAGGGCTTTGTCAAGGTGCATACGTTGCTCCTGCATTTAAAATTAAATAGAAAAATGACCATTTTCTTTTTTATATTATTTCTTAATTATTAGACATCTTTATGTATTTTTTCTTTCAAACACCTTCAGAATGAAGTCCATTTCAAAGCAGAATTTTGTTCTGTTGACTTTTCCTCAAAATTGCTTAAACCATTCTTAAAACTCTCTGAAATTGTATAAGACCAAATTTGAAAACAGATTCCTATAAATAGTTCCTTTAGCTGCAAACTAAAGCTCTCTAAAGCTGGTGCCACAGTGAAAAAGCTCTCAGAGTGAAGCCTAGTTCTACTATTCTTACACTGAGCAGCACCTTACTCTGTGAGCAAATCCATACAATTTCTTTGCACCTTTGTGTTCTCTGTTTTATACTTATTAAATTGACCAAACTCAGTCCATAATGATGAAAGCATTTTCTCAGAGCAAGGTTTGTTGTAGGTTCTTTGCTAGAGATAATTTTAATTGACCTGCAAAACCTGGAAAGGAATTGGAAAATGTTTAGTAGATTTCGTCATGTATTTAAATATAACTTGCCTATATAAAGTTGTAGTAAATTACATAGAAGCACAGAATCACAGGATGAGGACAGACCTGTAGGATATTACCTAGTCCATCTTTAGGCCTAAGTATCATATGCTTTATGTATTTCATTATTAATAGACATTTGATTAGAATTTTCTTCAAGATGCCCATTTTCTGAGGTTCCCATAATCTCCTAAAGCAATCTACCATCAGTCTTATCAATAAAAGTGTTTTCCCCCTATATGAATTATTCTTCCATCTATTAGTGTAAGTCAGTTCCTTCTTGTCCAAACTGTCAAGAACACAAGGGTCTGAGAATACATGTTGAAACACTTCTAACATACTTGAGGACTATTATTTCCTCCCTACCACCCCATTTTACCTCGCATCCTCCCCTACCTGACTTCTCTTTAAATTAAAAAGTGCAAAGCTTTCAGTCTTCCTCATCGCTTGTGTTCTCCAGACCTCTGATCTTTCTTCTGGAGTCTATTCTATTAATCCCAACCTTTATTGACAAAGACAGCCAAAACTAAACAGAGGTTAATGCAGTGGTGAATAACGGAGCAGGATTACCTACGGGATACCTTTTGCTCATACAGCCCAATATGGAATTTGCATGTTTCAGAAAAGTGTGCCATTTCAGCCTGTGAACTGTAATTCCTTTTATGAATAGAGTAGCCTTATGAAGCATCATATTTTATATGTGTATTTTATATATTTTGAGGAAAAGCATAGAATAATAAAGTAATTAGGTGAAAAATATATATCATTACATATGAAATTGTCTTTAGTGTTAAGAAGGATCCTGTGCCCAGTCCTGTGGATATTCTGACCAATTTATACCAACAATCAGCCCCTTCCATTGTATTAACACTTATTATTAACTTATTAAGATAGCAATACAAGATTCAGAGTGGTTATTTTGTCAATTATGGCCACTTGAGGACAAGAGATAAAATAATGTAATGAGAAGAAATAATTATAAGGACAGGAAACAGAGGGGGAAAAGCACACCACAACAAAAGATAGGTTAAAAATGGAAAGTAAAGCACATTGAAGAGATTGCATAGCACTAACTCCTTTTCTTTAAAAGATATATAATAATCACAACATTATTTAGGAATGTTATGTTTCTTGCTGGTTTTAAAGGTGGTTTTCATCTCATCTAATTTCAGACATCTATAAATTGGACATCTAATTTCAAGTTATATACTCTTGGCTTCTTTACTAGCAATGGGCAGATCAAAGCACCTGTGGGGATCAGTTCAATTATCCTACACCTCTGTCTTAAGGGAACTTGAATTGTTATCTGAAAGTACCTATTTCTCTGCATAGACTAAAACCATAGCAATCTCATACAACCTATGTTGGCCTTAGACAACATTCCTTGAGATGCCTGTTTGAAATTAAACCCATTCAAAATTTTGGTGAAATCAGGTGAAGTACAGTTTCAACCAACCCACAGCATCAACTAGTGGCAAGATTGAGGACAGTTTTTACTTATAGTCTTTACTATATTACTGAAGTAATTAAATGACATTTAGCATTCTGTTGTATACATAGTCTTTTTGATACAGTGTCATATCAGATGACTAACCATATTAACATCCTAGTCTTTTAAATTTGGATGGGCATTCTGAGACAAAGAATGAAGAACAATTTAATTCTCTTGTGATAAGAGACCAATCTACCAAAATATCACATATATTTGTCATGGCACTTTAATGGCCTTTGGTAGATTTGAAGTATCAGTAGAATTAGATATTATTTGAGATGAGGCCATGCTTGAACTTCAGTAAATGGAAAAACAGGTCTTTGGGTACTAGTATGCTGTTTGTAGATCTCACTGTGACAGTATGATTGGAAATGTATCATCTTTGCTGTTTTGAAGTTTTAATGTCATCCTCTTTCATTTATGTCATTAGATATAAATGCTGTTGAAGGTTAAAGCCCTTTGTGATATCTTATTTGAAAAAGTGTTTTGCAACTGGACAACTGTTTATGAATATATTTGAACAATACATTTACATTTTATTTCATGGTAAGGTTAACCATGATATGTAATTATACTAAACAGACTAAAAAAATGATGGGTTTGGGTGAAGAAAAAAGGGATCAAAGATGTTATCGAAGGAACTATAATGCAAACTCTATAATCAGATTTAACAATTCCTTTGCTTCTTTGGGAGAGGGAAGGGTGAGACTTCTGGCATATATTGATACTAAATCTGGAAAGTACTTAACAATCAGATCTGAAAGGAAATTTCCGATTTCAGTTTGTGAGAAGGGTTCTGGAAAAAAACCTAAGAATTAAGCAACAGAGAAAAGTCCACAAAATATATGGAAAGAAAAACTGAAAGTGCTATTTTACAAACGTATCATGGCATGATTTTATTTTTATTATAGATTTTCTTCAGAATAGAATTATGATTAAAACTAAAGACTGATTACCAGTCCTGAATCCAATGTAAAAGCTCTAGGTCACAGAAAGCAAGCTAAGAATACTAATAGGACTAAAGATTATAACTATGATATGAGGAAAAAAAAACCAGTTTAATTTCTGCCAGGCAGTTTTATTAGTATAAGTTTTGCCTTTGGCTATAAACTTATTTATGTATGATGATTTCAGCTATTGACTTTTGATTGGTAAATATGCTTCACTTATTCTTTGAGGGAAAGAGGAAGTGTTCCTCTAATATTAATTATTTTTCAATTATTCCATATCTGTGAAATACGGCCTAAGCTTACCCACTCTTAAATGAATCTCTGTATTCCTTACCTAAAGACTCCAATCACTCTTATGGTTTTAGTTTCTTTTCTTTCAGAGAACAGAACTAAACCCAGGGCCTCTGCCTAAAAATCCCCAAACTCCGTGATGAGTGTCACTTGGCATGAAAACACTAATGGAAAATCCTTGCAATTTTCATTCCAGTTTAAATTAGTGTTAGCCAACACTGATGCTCAAGCTCTCAAAGAGAACCAAAAATCTTCTGGAAGAGAATACTTCATGTATTTAAGCATGCTACTGCTCATTGCATTTAACCAGCAATATACAAAGTACTTTAATTCCATGGAAGCTGCTGTCAGCCCAAAACTTTGATGATGTCCATTTATGTCTCTTCTAAACTGATTCTGACCAGCATCCATGGAAACAGTCCATGCACTAGCCTTTTGATTTCATAGGTTTCAAATTTGTATAAGTTACTGGGTATGCCCCATGAGAATTTATTCCAGGTTACAAATGTGAAGATAGGAAGCCTCTAGCAGTTTCCTATGCATCATTGACATGACAGCCGTGGGGAATGCACTCTTTAGGAGACAAGACAGCACCGTGAGACATTTTGTTTTTAATGTAGAATTTTCAGTTCAGCAGTTTTAGAGGCATTTTTTTCTCCAATTCTCTTAAGCATAGCTTTAAAATATTCCTAATTCCCCCTCTTTGCCCACATAATCATTCAGTTCCCTCAAAACAATGTAATTTGACAGAAAGACATTGAATGACTAATGCCATTGAGGGCACAGCTAGATTTTAGCAGCACCAGTGAGCACCATGGCTATGTCTATACCACTCTGAAAAAGAACACGCAAGATGGGCTGTCAGCTCTTGGCTCTGCTTGTTTCCTGTCTAAAGACATTTGTTAGATATCTCTGATGATATGATAGTGTATTATCTACCAGGGAGCCAGGCCCAACCCCAAGGCTGACATCCTTCCTGGCCTCGGTCTGTCCCTGTCCCTGTCCCCAGGGGGTGCCTGATGCCCAGGGCTGGGGCTGCCCCCAGCTGCCCCCCCAGCTGCCCTGGAGCTGTCTGGGGCAGTGGGATGGGTCCTGGCTGCCATAACCTGCCCTGACTTCCCTGGGGAGCCCCTGCTGCTCCTGGCCCCAGGGAGCTACTGGCCTGTGCTGCACCCTGACATATTTTACTCTGTTTCATAAAATAAAAATTCAGCCAAGATCCTGTCTTGACCAACTGTCTGTCTCTGAGGTCAAAGATTAAAGATGCCTTGAAGACACTCAGAGGGGAATGGGCAGCCTACTGAAGTCAGCCTGCATATAGACGATATACAAAGGGTGCATCAAAGATGTAGACATAGACGGGAATACCAATGAGGCCCATGCAGGCTGCTCTGCCTGCAGTTACACTCTTCAAATACACAGTCATCTGTACTCACAATTTTCGTATTGCAAATGCGTGAGGATCTTCAGAGTTAATCTGTTTGCATTTCAAATATTTATTCCATTATCTACACAAAAACAATGTGTATTTTTTAAAAAAAGAGATTTGTTAGCTCCAAACTTCTATGGGGTCTGAAGACTTAATCAGTGAGAAATATATACTGTGTTGCTTAAAGTATTGGTCTTCATATTTACATGTTTAAAGAAAGATGAATAACTGTTAAGTCGTCCAAATTCTTTTTCGCTCTCTGACAATATTTAGCTTTGTGCAGATTTGGTCAGCGTTGTTAAAGGGATCATGTATTTCATGCTTTTCTTTATTTCTGAAATTTTACTGCTTTGTGGAAATACCTTTTGAATGTCATGCAAAACTTCAAATTTTTAGCATAAATATAATCAACTTTCTAAAGAGAATTTTCAAGAAGTTCACAATTAGCTCCAAATTCTAAAACCCTTTGTGCAAGGTTTCCAAAAGGCAGAGTCTAAACTCCAAAAATATTTGCTCGGTAGAGTGAGATATCTTTTCCAATAGTAGTTGGAGACTATTGGCCTCCAACATGTTGGAAAAGATGTCACAAATTCACATAATGTTTTGATAAGTTTCAGTGATAAAAAGCTGTGTGCATTTTTTTTCATTAACACAATTTTTCATTCTGTCTCACAATGAGTAAGGGATCGAAATGTGAAGTCATGCTACAGAAGCAAGTTGAGTGTTAACATAAATGTCATTATGGAATAATAGAGATTTTTTGTCCGGTTAACATCACAGGTATTTCAGCATGAAGTCACAAAACGTAATTCAGTGTATAACTGTTTTATTTGTTTTCTTCTTCCGAAATAGCTTTTCTTCTGCACTGGTAACAAGAAGGGAAATCGTGAACATATTTTCAGATATTTTCACAATTACCTATTACAAGTAATGGAAACAATTTTTTTTTTCCCTAGTCAGCTTGAAGAGGACCATTCCAACCTGAGATAGAAAGGAAATGGTGCTTCTCTCATCCTGAAAAAAATAGTGGACTCTGATTTTTATTAAAAATGAAAAAGTGACATCACTGGTAAAATCTAAACTCTAACTTAGGGATGAACTTCCTTGATCATTTCAGTGAACTTCATGTAAAACATGATTGCTCTGTACAACATTTCATCTGGGGCATCAAATAAACTTATTCTGTGTCTCAGGTCTCAACTTCAACTGATACTAATAGATGCAAAATAGTGTCTTCAATTTACCTAAACTGAATATCAGGTATTCCTATACTTATTACAGATATATTCCTTACTGCCCTTCGTTCTAAAAATGCTCTACATTTTCCTATATGTAGGCCAAAACCAGCTTCTGATTAAGCTCACTGTCTTGAAGAGACTGACCTGGCAGCTCTCACCTGTGGAAACCTCTCACTGACTTACCTTTTAATGATTTAGATGTGCTTTTGCTGCTGCTACACTCTCTCTCAGAGTCTTGCTCAAGCAACAATTCAAATCATGTTTGTTCCTGGGCACAACAGAAACTTTATACCCAACTACTGTACATTTTCTTTATGTATGTCAGACTCTTAAGTACTCTATGATACAATCCTCTTGATTACAGCCTACGTGAGTTCATGATTGACACAAAGGACAATCTATTTCAAATAATTTGCAATATATAATATTGCAAGCAGCAAAAAATGTACTATGCTTCAATCTAATATGTTTTCTTTCACGGTTACCATAAACCAAGAGATGACCTTTTGGTTAGCGTTTGTCTTTTGATTTCCAAATTGGAAAAAAGGGATCCTAACAGAATCAGGCAGATTTTGTATTTGCCATTTAATGTCTTTTAAATCTAGCTGAATTCCCCAGATTATTTGTATGACTAATAAATATAAAAGTCAAATATTTTTCGACCTCTACTGTACTGTGACTGAAGAAGACCTGTAGCACAGATCATATGAAAAACTTTTCCTGTGGGCAACTAGCAGCCAAATGAAGTCTTTGCAGCAAATCTGCATGGGACTTTTTAAAATTGTGACCATCCTCAGCAGTTCTGGATAAGCACTGTGCCTCCAGTGCCTACGTAATTTTTTTGTGATTTTTTTTTTTTTTAACTGATCAAGGTGATATTAAAGCTTTACAGTTGAACAAACCAGGATGCAACTGCTCTAACTAACCCTTCCTAGTACCAAAAACCTTCTGCTGAGTTTGTTCCAGTGCCCTTCTTTCCAGTGCCCCAGATTACTTTGGTGCCAAAGCTGTCACTTTATGTCCTACTCTTTGTCTGGTCCCCTCTGAGAAAAATTTAGCAGACCTCTCCCACGCTTGGGCACTGGTTTCCTTACATGTACACTATTCCTACAGCTGAATGCAGAAACTTTGTGTTTAGATACCAAAATCCTGACTGTATCCAAAGCAAAAAAACCCTTGGCTTTTCTTTCTAAAACTATTTTTCAAGGCGTAGGAAGAAAAAACCTCTTTTGCAGTTCTTGGCAATCAGCATTTCTTTGAAGTTTCTGCTTTAGTGTGTGACATTGCAAAGATTTTTCTGTAAGACTGACAGCAGATTAAATCACAGATTAGACAGCTGCTTTCTTTGAAGTTTGCATGAGTGGGTGATTTATTCATGAATGTCTAACAGGTCAGAGACTGATAGGTCAATTTTTATATCATGTGTCACCTAAACAGCTTCTGTAGTGACCAACTCTTTATTGAGAAAAGGCTTGGCAGAACATACCAGAATGGAATGAATCACGAAAATCTGCTTACAAAATAACAATATATGTACTGCTATCACCTTCCTACAGACTTGCCTGAAGTTAAAGATTATAGTGGTGCATTCATGCAAAAGATACATCACAGAGTTGACAGGCACTGTGGTATCATCCTCCTGTACCTTAGGATTCTTAGTATTCAGTCTGAAACCTTGACTATACACTTAGTAAAACATACAGCTAAAAAGACAAGCAATATGGGACAAAGATATCTTTTCTTTGCAGAGGATTTCTGGTTTCACTGAAACACACCAGTTCTGGAAAGAATTGTGGGTTTGGCTGTGGAAGAGCTTTACACTTGCAAAGGAAGTGTGTATTTAGTTTGTTTCAGCAAATCTTTAACTGCTCTGTAACAGATGTAGCAGAAGGTATAACAGTATAACGGCCCCTTTTGTAACGTTGTCTTTATATCTGCAATTTGATTATAGCACTTCTGAGTCTTGAAATAATACATATAATGGACCTTATTATATTGGTTTTGGTCCATGCTATGCTTTGCTCCCTAGGGTAGAGTAATTAAAAAAATATTGAATTTTAAATACAAGACAAATACTGTATCGATTAATTTGACAAAAAGAATAACTGACAGTTATATGGCATTTTTATTCTCAGAGGTTTCCAGAGCAGACCAGAACTCTAACAACTGTTTAATAAAATTAGAAAGAAACTATGAAGGCTGACTGCATTCTGGTCTGAAGCTGAGCGGCTTCTCAAAAGTACAAAAAATTTTGATTAAACAACTGACTTTCAAAAAGAGCTACATGGAAAACCGGTGAGTTGTAAGACTACAGCTCTATGTAAATGTACACAAGTAAGTAAAGAAATATAAAGATGATGTCAGTGCATCTCAAGTTTCAAAAATGAAGAATTAATATTTTTCCGAATCTACAGCAGATGTAGGAACATCATTGGAACATCAGGGTTTTGCAGCATTTCATTCTTTAAAAAAAAATACATCTATAAATGCTTGAGACATACAACTCATTGGAAAATACAGCATCTCTCATGATTATTTCGGTCTGGAGCAATGGATCAGGGCTAATTCAGATGGAGCTGTGCCACCAATGAATTACCACAGCCACACTGCACGTTTTGGTCTTCAGAGGCAATTCAAGGTTGAGGTATCTCACTGGATCACAGCACATGGTGGAACGACTTACACAACACATTCACCTATTGCTTGATTTCACCTGTGTTCAGGCTCCCTAATCATTAGTGTGCCACTAATACTAATAAAAAGTAGTGAGCTGTTCCTAATGATCTGTGGAGGTTCTAATAGGTGTACACTGTAGGAGTGAAAGAGATCTTAAGAAGTAGGAAGATAATTATGAGAGAGTTCAAAAGGATCTTATACCTAAGCAGTCTTGCTTCTGTGCCGGAAGAGACAAATTCTTATCCCATGTCAGGCGTTGGATTCTTAACTAGTATGGCTATTGTAGGTCACCCCATTGTTATTATTTCTTTACAGCTGAGAGCAGCTATGTGTTTGGTCATTAAATGTAATGCTACAATCCATATCTTGATGTGTTAACATTTTATTTTTTCAGAGATGTCAATGTATTCTTTAAAGTGTTGTCTAAGGGACAATAGCTTTTCACCATCTTCATGGTGACTGCCTTCTGTCTGAGAAAAAAGATAAAATCCTACACTTTCTGGAAAAAAAAAAAACCAACAAAACCTTGACAACAATTTTTTCTCTCACATAGCCAATCAACTAAAGCCAAGAAAACAGAATAACAAAAAATCTAACATTCCTACTGAAGTATAGCTCATTAGGGGTTGAATTCATACTAAGACACATAAATTAAATATCCAAATACATATCAAAAGATATGAATAATTAGCTGGTATTTAAAGGGCATTTAAAGATGGCGGACATGAATATTTCAAATTATTTCTGATGAGATTTGGAGGTAGTAAATGACCTTGAAAACTAGAAAAGTATGTTAAAGCCATGAGTATGCATCTTGTCTTCAAGAGAGGGTTTGATTAATATATAATAAGAAAACATGGAACCACATAGATCTAACAATGAAAAGAAACAAAATCTTGAACAGCTGTTCCTAAATGAGCATCATCAAACCTATGCATTGAATGAGTCAGGGGTCTTGAGAAATAAAATAATATTTTGATTATGTCATTGAACATCAAGTACACATAAGAGAAATTGATTTTTTATTTTTTTTTTTTTAACTTCTGACTTTCACTTTTCAACTCCAGCAAAAAAAACATCCTAGATAAGGTTTAGGGTATACTGCTGTGGTTGAGATTTCTCCCATCAAATACTTTGGCATTATTGCTAGTATATAGAACCACCTGCGACATTCTATTTCTACACAGCCACATGGGACCGTCAATGTTTACTTTGTCATTGTATGTTGAACTGATGAATACCAAGTTTGAAGAATATTTTTTTGATCATCGTAGGATTTTTAAAATTAACTTGTTCTGGTATATTTACTACTATTTTCTGTTTGCTTTCCTCGGGCAGTCATCTGACTGAACTTAGTTACAAGGTTATTCAAAAAGAAAATGAGTTTTAAAAGTTCATAGACTCCATTAAAAAAGCCTTACCCTGTTTTTCAGTCAGGTTTTTGAGCCTTGGATCAGATATCATATTCAACCAGTCATGGATCTAAAATAACATGATTGTAGCCAACTAAACTAAAGAACATGACTTATACTTGAAATAGTAAGCCACTGAGTCAAATATATTCGTAAAGACAGAAAAACGACTGAATAAAAACATATGTTTGAGAGACTCAATGCATTTACAGATAAGTGAACAAAAGAAAAATGAGGAATTTTTAATCTCTCTACTGAGGTCTGTTTATGCAAGTTTATAGGAAGCACAATATTTATGTTAGAAAAATCAAAACAAATTAGTATATCTCAAATACTTGAAATTAATATTATTTGCTTTGTTTATGTGTCTGAATTTCAAATACTTTTTAAATACTGTTGATTTTTTTAGTAACAGTCTAATGTCATGATTATGGCAAAGTTAGAAGAACTTACAGAAAAGACTTTCAAAGTTCTCAACAAATTTTTAAAAAACTGTTTGTTTCAGTTTCCCTGTACATGGTATTTTCATTGTCTTGGAAACTACCTGTGAACTGTGAACAATTTTCTATATGGACTCAAAATCTGTGCTGCTCTGTTCAAGCTGTGTACTACAGGAATAATTTAACTGAAAGGCAAGATGCTTGAAATTACAGTTAACTTTTTTTTTTTTTATTCCCAGAAGCATCATCCCTTTTTACATAGTTAGTTATTTATTCATTGCTTGTGCCAACGCACACATATTGTCAGCCAGAGGAGTGACTTTTATAACACATGCCTGTACATGTTTTCAAATTAAACTGTCATTCTCATAAGAAAGTCAATGGCAGCAAAGGAATTTACTGATAATTAACAATATTTAATATCCTTCATTTATCTGTTTTCTGAAAATCTGTGTCTGTTTACAGTCTGGCAAATATATTTAGAACATCTTCATATGTACAAATAGTTATATAACAAGTACACTTCTAGGTCTTATACCTCAGGCTACAGATGTCCCTCTGAAGTTTAAAGCCATATGTCAACATGAATTTACCATGTGTTAACGATAAACCTCCCTCCTGTCATTCAAAGCTCTATCTTTCTATAGAGATCTGAAGAATATGGTATCTAATTTCAGAATGAAATGAGGATAACTTAACCATAAACCTCTGCAGACAGTTTGACTTAAACCAGCAGAACAGAAAATGCCCATCAGTGTCAGCAATATCCACTGCTTCGGTAGTGGGGTGAGGCAAGGGCATTAATAAAATTCCAAGGATTTTTCTTGGATTTTTGTTTTACCCATGACATTTTGTCTAAGCCTTCTTCATGTAATACAGTATTGAAGAAGTGGTAAAGAAAAGGAAAAAAGATTTCTTTTCAAAAACACTTTTCCAATTCCTTCTTTAATATATAACTTCTCCGGGAAATCCTTACTTTTTCTGTCAACACATTCCCATAACTTCAGTGCCTTGTCCTGCCTTTGGCTTTCTGGTACCGGGATTTCTGCAAATGAAGACATGTATCTCAAGCTGTTAGTGGAAAAGTTATATACTTATATAAATATATGCTATTTAAATTACATAAATATATATATTTTCCACTTACATTTGTGTATATTGTATATATAAATATATGTGTTGTATTTTGAACAACATATTCATACATTGCAAGTATATAAATACAGAACTGTAGCAAATACCATTGAGTCTTTGAGATCTGTCCTGTATGTCTTGCTCTCTTTCACCTAAGTAGGCAGAGGTAGACATAATGTAATTTCTTATTAACTTGATGCAGTTTTGCAGGGATTATCTGTAGTTTTATAGTCTCACAAATAGGTGGCACTAATGAATTCTACATTTGCAGTAATTTCTATGTTCCCAGCTAGGAAAGTACAAATCCTTTGTGCCCTCTGACACACTCCTTATTGACCTTTACTACCAATAGCAACTTCGAACTCGGTTATGAGGGCTGAAACAGATAAAGAGGATCCTGTTTTCCACTTCCAGGAGATAAGTAACTTCTACTGAATGTAACAGGAGTTACTCATTCATGAGTGTAGGAGAAGAGTGCCTACGTTCTGCATTAAAATAAGAGAAGCATATTGCTCTCTAATATAAAACATGTCTAGGGTAACATAATGTATTGACAGTTCTTATGAAAGACCTGATTAAACTAGTTGGACCTGAAATATTACATGGCACACTAGAAACATCAAATAGAAATCACCTTGAAATGTGAATTTAAGTCACATTCTCTGCTGGTTTACACCGGGGTAACCTTCTGAGTGTCAATGTAATTAGGGGTGTTTTTCAACTTCAGCCAGCACAAACTTTGGTTTATTAGTGTTTTCTAAACAAGATGCTTCCACGGATATTGTTAGGTCCCTAGGCAGAGTTAATCAGTCTATCAAAAACTCTGGTGCTTCCAAGGAGGGAATCTGACCTCTCTCCATGAATTGTATGTCCATATCTGTATGCAGGTGGGTATGTGCGCACATGCACAACACATACACATGCATGCAGAGATATTGAATGAAATTATATATACAAAAATCTTGTTTTATTTAATTTTATCATACAATTTTAATGAAATTTTATCCTGTTTGGATAGTAATATGACTAGGTCTTCATAGACAAAGAAACTATGAGAATGTAAAGATTATTGTGAACCCAACCTTATATTTTAGAACTCTTGCTACTTTGGAGACCATGACAGAAAATATTTTTAAGCAAATTAGTACATTTTTGCACTAAGATAAGAAAGACCTATGAAACTTCTTTGGAAACAAATGAAACCCCTAGTAAAACTGGCACAGAGCTATCAGTACTACTCAATATTTTAAAAATTAATTTTGCAGTTAACTGTATGTTTGAGAGATTAGGAATTTTAAACCAAGACAAGCTTCCAGAAAATATTATTTTGTGAACATAATATTCAGCAAAAGGAGTTGAGTAAGAGATTAAAATCAGAATCGGAAAACAAGACATACTTACTGCGTGCACACAGCCCACATTAATGTGAATGGCATATGCACTGCAGCTGAAGGAACACAAGAAAACATCATCGACCAGAAAAATATTTCTTCATGGGCCTTCCTTATTATAATGAAGGTGGGAGAAATACACATTATTCTCCCTTGTGATAACCCGAAGTTCTGTCTTAAGTAGTGATGTAGATATTAACACATCAAGCAATTTCTGCGTCACTTCTTTGAGTTTGAAGACAGCAGGCAAGGTCTGGTCATGCCCATAACAGTAGACGTTCTTACCCCCTAAAACAAGGTGGCAGCTTTCAAAATATCAGTTGAAAATGAATCACTTGTGTGGTGGGTTGACCTTGGCTGGATGCCAGGTGTTCACCAAAGCTGCTTTATCACTCTCCCCCTCAACTGGACAGGGGAAAGGAAATATGATGAAAGGTTTGTGGGTCGAGATAAGGAAAAGGGGATCACTCACCAGTTACCATTATGGGCAAAGCAGACTCAACTTGGGGAAATTAATTTATTGACAATCAAAAGTCAGAGTAAGATAATGAGAAACAAAAAAAGTCTAAAAACACCTTCTCCCCACCCCTCCCTTCTTCTTCACTCCCGGCTTCTCTACCTCCTTCTCCTGAGCTGCGCAGGGGGACGAGGAATGGGGGTTGCAGTCAGTTCCTCACATGTTGTTTCTGTCTCTCCTTCCTCCTCAGGGGGAGGACTCCTCACACTCTTCCCCTGCTCCAGTGTGGCCTTCCCCTGCCAGTGTTGCATCCCTCCCATGGGAGACAGTCCTCCACAAACTTCTCCAACATGGGTCCTTCCCACAGGCTGCAGTTCTTCACAAACTGCTCCAGCATGGGTCCTTTCCACATGTCCTTTCCACAGGGTGCAGTCCTTCAGAAACAGACTGCTCCAGCGTGGCTCCCCCATGGGTCCACAGGGTCTGCCAGGAGCCTGCTCCAGTGCAGGCCCTCCACAGGGTCACAGCCTCCTTCAGGTGCATCCACCTGCTCCAGCATGGGGTCCTCCATGGGCTGCAGGTGGATATCTGCTCCACCGTTAACCTCCATGGGCTGCAGGGGGACAGCCTGCCTCACCATGGTCTTAACCACAGGCTGCAGGGGAATCTCTGCTCCAACACCTGGAGCACCTCCTCCCCCTCCTTCTTCACTGACCTTGGTGACTGCAGAGTTGTTTCTCTCACATATTCTCACTCCTCTCTCCCGGCTGCTGTTCTGAAGCAGTTTTTTCCCCCTTCTTAAATACGTTATCCAAGCATTACCACTGTCGCTGATGGGCTCGGCCTTGGCCAGCGGCAGGTCCATCTTGGAGCTGGCTGGCATTGGCTCTATTGGACATGGGGGAAGCTTCTGGCATCTTCTTACAGAAGCCACCCCTGTAGCCCCCCCCGCTGTCAAAACCTTGTCACACAAACCCAATACACACTTGCTTGTAACATCTCCAGAAACATGCCCATATATTCCCTGGAAGCATGGTTGCTGGCCCAGGCCAAAAATGTGCCAAAACCACTGTAAGAGATGACAGAAAGACAGTGCTTGGGCTCTGACAGTGTTTAACTTAATTTAATTCTCCCATTACTGTTTGAAACAGTTTATCATTTTTTAGAAACATGTATCCTGTTGCAGTGAAACTCAAAGTCCTTCTCAATTAACTAGTGTTTATCCTGCTCTTTCACCTGAAAGATCTCTGCAAAGAAAACAAGAGAAAGTTAGCAGTAAAAATATCTGCAAAAAAGGATACTGTAGAAAGAATAATCTAATGATATATTTTATTTACTGCAGTTTGACGGGTCAGGGGTGCCACTAGAAAATTAGATGTTCACGATAATGGAGTGAACTTGATTGTGAGTATCACAGGACCCTGAGTTGACTACATCTGTGAAGTGGAGCTGCTTTCCTTATTTAAACTTTTAAAATGGGAATGCATATTCACTGCAGCCAATACATAGGGAAAGTTTGCAGTACTATTTCAGGTACTATCTATGAGATTTGGCCACGGAGATTAAAATCTCAAAAATCTATGCAGAAGAGGAGGAAGTAAAGAAAAAATAATTTGTTATTATTTCATATAATTTATCATATAATTTTTGAGAAGTGTTCACAATGCTGTGTCTTCAAATTTTTACAGAAGTGACAGATCTTTAAATGAATGCAATAATTTGAAAGTCAAAATACATAATATGTCTGATGGATAAAAAAAGCATGGCTGTGTTGGCATCATTATATACAAAGAAACATTGATGAGGCTGTAGCAGTGACAGATTATCAGGAGACAGTAATTGATAAGAAACTTGCAAAAGAGCGGAGGAAGGGGTGAGGAAGTACCATGAAAAGAGATGATAAGCAGTGGCCTCCTAGAGAGAAAGAGAGAGAAGGCAGTCGGGAAGGCAGGAAGGCAGGAAGGAAGGAAGGAAAGGGGGGGAGGCGGGGGGGGAGGGGGGGAGAGATTGTTTACACAAGGAGCTGATAAGACAGTCAAGCAATGGAACATGTTGCCCAGAGACGTGCTGTCTCGAAATATAAGTTTATGTGGAAAAAATATGCCAGATCCATTTACTTTGTCTAGCTGTCACTGAAGTTCCCAAATCATTCAGTCTTTCTACCTAATATAACAAAATATAGTTGATACAACCTAAGATGTCTTCAAGAACATGAACTCAGCCACATCATTTTAAACACAGGTTATGGCTGAAAATTTTAAAAAAGAATATTTATGCCTGGCGATTAATGAGTAAGAGAGCTCTACTCAATATGAAAATCCAGTATTATACCACTAGTTTCTGTGTTTGGATTTAATTCTTTTTCAGGATAAATTTAGATTCATGAAATGAAAGTGTGTCCTGGTTTTGGCTGGGATAGGGTTAATTTTCTTCCTAGTAGCTGGTACAGTGCTGTGTTTTGGATTTAGGATGAGAATAATGTTGATAACACACCGATGTTTTAGTTGTTGCTAAGTAGTGCTTACACTAGCCAAGGACTTTTCAGCTTCCCATGCTCTACCGACTGGGAAGGCTGGAGGTGCACAAGAATCTGGGAGGGGGCACAG
>NW_008795017.1:1542700-1550722 GCF_000699145.1 Aptenodytes forsteri
CGGGGGCTGGCTGGTCCTCCGTCGGCAGGTGCTGAGCAATTACATTGTGCATCACTCACTTTGTATAGTCTTTTTTAAAAATTATTATTATTATTATTATTATATTTCAATTATTAAACTGTTCTCATCTCAACTCACAAGTTTTCTCACTTTTACTCTTCCAGTTCTCTCCTCCATCCCCTCCATCCCAGGGGGTGGAGAGTGAGCAAGAAGCTGTGTGGTGCTCCGTTGCCAACTGAGGATAAACCACAACAAGGTGTTATAAAGCAATGGTAGCAGTTGTCAGGTCCTCCTTTATACAGTCAGTCAAGGCTCCCATGTTGGGATGTAATAAACAAGAAATGAAAAGAATAAAAAAAAAGAATTAAAAAAAAAAGAATTTGAGTGATGAAACACAAAAAGTTGAACACTTGCATATAAGGCAGTGACTGGAGAACAGTCTTATGTGTTTTAAACCAGCATTTTAAAACACATACATATATGTATGATCTTAGAATCATTTAGGTTGCAAAGGACGTCAGGGGATCTCTAGCCCAAGCTTTTGCTCAAAGCCTGGTCAGCACTATGGTCAGACCAGATTGCTCAGGGCTTTATCCATTAGGTCTTGAAAACTTTCAAGGATGGGAACTGCACAGTCTCTCTGAACAATATGACAAATGGACAAGCAGTCCATTGCTCGACTGTCCTCTTGGGGAGAAAGGTTTTAACTCGTATCCGGTATGAACTTTTCTTGTTTCACTTTATGTTCTTTGCCTCTCCTTCAACCATGCACCACTGTGAATAGCCTAGCTCCATCTCCTCGATCACCTCTCTGAAAGTACTGGCAGGCAGCTGTTAGGTCCCCCAGAAGCTGTCTCTTCTCCAGGCTGAATAAGACCCTGTCCATCAGTCTCTCCTTGCTTTGCTTTGCTTTGCTCCCTGGCCATCTTGGTGGCTATCTGCTGAACTCACTTCAGTTTGTCTATGTCTTCTTGGGAACCCAAAACTCGACATAACATTCTAGTTATGAGTGCTGAGTAGAGAGGAGTAATCTGCTCCCTCAGTCTTCTGACTGTGCTCCTGTTCACACAGCACAGGATGCTGATGACCTTCCTGCCTGCAGGGTTCACTGGTGGCTCCTGTGCAGCTTGCTATACCAGTTTTTCAGCAGAGTAGCTCCCCAGCCAGTCAGTCCCCAGCCTGTGCTGTTGCAAAGGATTCTTCTTTCCCAGGTGAATGACTTCATATTTGTCCTTGCTGAATTTGATGAAGTATCTGTCAGCTTATTTTTCCATCTTGTGTAGGTTCCTCATAATGGCAGCCCTGCTCTCCAGTGTATCAAGTCATCCCTCTAATTTAGCGTCATCTTCAAAGTTGATGATACCTGAACTAGGGCATTACTTAATCAGGAGAGGCCCAGGACAGACCCCTGTGGTACCCCTGTAGTTACCAGCCTCCAGATAGCATATGACCTATTAGCCACTACTCTTGAAGTCCAAACATTTGACCATTTTTTTATACATCTGGTCATCCACTCATCCAGGCTAGATGGATATGATAATATTGTGGGAGACAGTGTTAAAGGCACACATATAAACTGCTCTAAAGTTTGAGAGATATACAGTGTATAAAGGTATGAAAGTTGGTTTATTGAGAAGTGAAGTCAATGAAAATGGTTAGATATTTTTAAAAAGGATAGTTCCAGTGCTATTGATGCAACTGCCTTCAAAATAAACCATAAGGCATTTTTGCATATCCACTCATCCATACATTTTAGTTTAGCTTCATTTGAATTTGCCTCATGCTATGAAAGAAAACGTGGTCTCTGTGTGTTGCACCCAGCACACATATCAAATGGTTGTTACCTGTAATGAACAGCAGTGTCACAGAAAAGAAAAGCACTTTTCCACACATTCAATCTCTCCATTCTTTACAACAAAAGATTCTTTATTAGTCTTTTTTGATACATTGTTGCTTATTCCTCCTCCAAATATTTTTGAAGAAAATACCTGAATGATCATACCATTATTCTCTACCATGTCACTCTCCTCTGAGTCACACAGTCTGCTTCTCACTACACATTTTAGCAGAACCAACTGCCCTTAGTCTTTAGAATCAAGTTATTTTGTTTTATTTTTTGTTTTCTCTACAAATCTGTAAATGGTGTTCTTTGCTGAACCACTATTTCAACCAAGTTGGTTGGCTGAAGAGAGTTAGGCAGAAACAAGCTAATCATGAAAACACTTGGGAAACTCATTGGGGAACCCTAGTTTTCCACCTTTTCTGAAAACATTAAGGCTGATAAAAGAAAGGAAACAAATTAGCATTAACACAAAAAAAAAAATGCCAAAAACCCCCAAACCCAAACCCCCACACCAAAAACCAACCCCTACCCCAAAACCTATACCCTACCAGCATTCTGATGTGAACAGGAGGCTCTAACCTAAAACAGTGTCCAGGCCTGGGCCCCAGAACTTGGTCATTTGTGAAGGTCCCTTACCTCATTTTGGACCAGTCTCAATTAGCACTCTCCCAGTCTCCTAGGCCAGCAATCACTCTTAATAAGCAGCCTGGGTATGGCCACCCTGTTCTGGAGGTAAGGGATTTTAATGGCATGGAACAGTCACCCCTCTGCCAGGGAACACTCCCTGCTCTCTTTTATTTACAGGTACAGCTGTGAATTCAATGAGCTAATAATGAGTAATGGTGCAATTTTGTGCTGGGAAGAGAAACAAAAGGAAATATTGAATGATGAAAAAAGAAAACTCTAAGCTGAAAGCCATGGGAACTGGCTGGAGAGTAGCAAATGAAGCTCATAAAATTATTTCTCTATTTAGACTAGAAAGTTTTTGAAGCATGATCTGAGAAATACATAACAATAATGAATGTTTTAAAGGAAAGCTTTTTTAAAAGAAATCAAGAAAAACTGTGTTAAAGGCAGAGGATTTTCCATGTAAACAGAGATCTGGAGGACTGGAGCAACAGAACCAGAAGTAGTATAAGGTCACTTCTGAAAGCCAGGAATAAAAACAGGACCTGAAGGGTCTCAATCTATTGCCTGGATTTAAGACAAAAAGGCTTCTCACAGTAGAGAATATGCTCTGTAGTGTACTGTGTCCAGGATCATAGAATCATAGAATCTTTAAGGTTGGAAAAGACCTCCAAGATCATCGAGTCCAACACCACCATGCCCACTAAACCATGTCCCCAAGCACCTCATCTACACGTCTTTTAAATACTTCCAGGGATGAGGACTCCACCACTTCCCTGGGCAGCCTGGTCCAATGTTTCACCACTCTTTCAGTAAAGACATTTTTCCTCATGTCCAATCTAAACCTCCTCTGGCACAACTTGAGGCCGTTACTGGGTCCTGTCTCCATATGTCATGTACTACTGAGAATTTGTTCTTCTCTGAGGCGAATTCTGTAGGAAGTCTCTGCTACCCAAAAATTGAGAAAATACACTGTTCCAAAGAGGTGGAACTAACCTGTGTTCTTTAAGGTGCTAAATAAGAAAATAAACAAAACAGTAAATAATTGCAAATGAAAGCTTTATGAGTGATGAACAGAACTGATGATTATCTGGTATATTGCCTCTTTGTTTCACACAGCATTATACCATCATTCAGCCGCCTTCTGAGAAAAAGCGTCTCTCCAAGTTCCAGCGTCTCTTCTTTAAAATAAATGCTATTGATCAGCAGCAGTCTTTTCTGAAATTGGCAGAAAGGTACGAGCCTATTAAAGCTCTGTTATTAAGGTTGAATATGATTGGAAAGGAGAATTGATTCCTCCTAGATTTATATCCGTTAGCTTTTTGTTGTAATTCCCAATTTGTAACATTTCATGACACAATCTCAGAAGCTATTTTTTCTTCTTTTTATTTCATTCTGTGGATTTTGCTTCTGGTATCCTGAAAGCATGCCCATTATTTTTCCTATTTTTATTATAAACATTATTTTGTACATATGAATTTTGAGCCACCTAAATCTTGCAAATTGTTTTTTTTCTAGAGGAACCTGAGTCAGCCATGTCCAGATTGTTTTGTTAGCTATGTTTAAAATTACTGCAGAACACATAGGTTTGTGAATGTGTGTGTCTTGATATCAGTATATAAATCTTCAGTCAGATCAGATTTCTTTGAATATGAAAACTGTCAGTCTCTGCTTAAAAGATTTAAAAAAAAAAGTTGCAAGGAGAACTTTTTGAAAAAAATATTTCTAAACAAGTGCCACTGTTAAAGGGAACAGTCTGAAATAAATCAAAACTTCTGACTGTCCAGTCTTCCAGTGTGCTCTAGTGGTTGCCATTTAAGAGCCTAAACAACATGGTTCAGTGCAGGAGAAAAAAGAAAGTTTTGAATCTGAAGCCAGCTATTCAAGTAGCTCTGCTGTCTCCAGTGCCACACATACCTTTATGTCAGCTAAGATGTGTCAGCTGGCATACACATTTAGAGTTTCATTTTAAATAGGGGATTTCTAAAATAATAACTCTTTTCTTTGAAAAGAGTTGATTACAAAGTTTCTGTTGCCTTTAATGAGAATAAAGATAGGCCTAAATTATATCAGGCCAGTCAGATCATTTAGAATCGATCTATATAGTAACCATTCATATACGTTTGGATGTTTCTCTAACATAGCAGCAGTGATTTACTAATGTTGTCTGTGTTTCTTGCTTTGTCTTCAGTTCTGTTTGAATCCTGAGGGCTCAGCATTGTGTCTGAACAAATATTTTACAATGTCTATTTTCTAAAACAAATGTATCTTTGGGTTGCCTGAAGTTACTATTGAGTTGAGTTAGAAGAAAGAAAAGTGTTTGGAAACGCAAAAACAAGCCAACTCAGGCTAGAACCATGAGCAGATGAGGCATGATTTGTAAAAGGTAAGGAAAGTGTTGCTTGCTCCTGAACATCTCTGAAGAATTTCTTAACCAATGGGCTGAAGATTTTAATTGTGGCAAAAGAAATAATGAATTTCTAAGTTTTGAAGTGGTCAGGAAGTGGTCATAAGTGGTCATGAAGTGGTTTTGAAGTGGTCATGGCCTAGAACTTTCCTCATGTCTCCTGTTGGAAAAAAAAATCTAGAAAAATGTCTAAAAAGAAAAGTTCAGGATGACCCATAATGTTTTGTTTCACTTCTTTGTTCACCTGTGAAACGAAGCCACCTTTAAAAGTCAACAGACAAACAAATAAACAAACAAAACCCATGGACACTTTTGTTTATCTTTAAATAGAATGAAATTTAAACATTTGTCACAACGTGATTTCCTGAATATATTATTTCAACTATGCATATATGCACTGCTGAAATGGAGTATATTTGAAGCATTTTTGATTTTAAAAAAAATGTACTGCAAGCACTTTATTTCAAAAGTGAGATACTTAATAACTGTGGGGGGTTGGGGTTGTTTTTTTGTTTTGGTTTGTTTTTTTTAGATTATTCTGACTCCAAGTCTAAAAACCAATTATAAAACGGTTTATCAAAAAGATGTTTGGTACATCATGCACAATAATGTAGAGATCCTTTCCAGTGCAACTTTTGAGTTTCTGAATCTGTTCTAATTCTCCTTCTAACACGTTTTTGCTTCTTTACTATTGTTATTTTGCATCAGAATATACACAGGTTCTTTGACCTTTCCTCCTAATTTCATCAAAATGCTAATGAGCTGGGTTTGTTCACCTTTTTAAAGAAAATTGAGCTGCTTCTTGAGGAACAATCTAATAAGGAGATGGACATATATTTCTCGTAATTTTGAAGTTCGATATAATGTCTCTAAAAATATGTCAGAGCAAACAATGTAGAATCTGCTTTGCCTGATATTTTAAAAATAAAAAAAAAAAAAAGAAGAGCAGCAACAATAACATTTAATTTATTTGATGGCTATGATTAAATGTGAATGTCAAACTTGAGAAAGTTCAGAGAGATGCCAGAAGAGCTAGCTTGCTTTTTTGCAGTTTATGTTCCTATGGAGAGTTTAGTTAATATCCTTTCTTGAATCACACAGTCTCTATGACAATCAAAGGGAAAGGAAACAAAAAAGCAATTAAAAAAAGAATTGTCCAAAAAAACATGTCCACTTGGAGAAATTATTGAACATTTTCAATAAAGGTAGAAGAGGTTGCTTTTAGTCCATAATCTTTAGCAACAGTATGATGCTATTACTTACTAAGCTCTGGGTTCGTAAAGGCAATTATTATGTTCAGTGGTGTAAGCCCTGGTCCTGAGCTTGTACTGTGATCTTCTGGGGCAAGTACAGAAAACTAAGGACTCGGGAAATAACTTTGTGCTGGTGGACACTGGTTACAGGTGACCAGTCAGACTACAGTCAGGCAGAATATCATCTCCAAAAATTGTATCAACTGAACTGACTGACAAAGATTCACTTATTGTTCCGTGACCTATAAACACAAGAAAGACAATATAATTGTATTAAAATAATGTTATACATTGCAGAAGAATGCATGGTGGAGGTTGAAGATACCTTAATAAAATGAAACTAGACTAGTGTTAGAATCAGTGATAGTTACTTAGTAGTGAGGACAATAAACATCAGACAGATTACAAAGGGAATGTGTTGGTTCCCTGTCATGTAATCACACTGTAGATATCTGTAAATCAGATGTCTCTTTCTTTTCCTCTCTAAAATAACCCTATCTAAGTTCTATAAATGATGCAGATGAATAGGGACTTTTAGGGTATGTTCCACTGATCTGCTTAAGGTGCTTAACATAAATGACATAAAGCGTGACCTAGAACATGTGTTTCTGGGTTGCTAACATGTCAGTTGGGCAAATGTTAATCTTTGGAGTCTTTTAGAGCAATACATATATATATATTTTCCTTTTTACCTGTGGAAATGTATTTTAATCCATGTCTGAAATAAAAAAAACATATTATTGGTAGAGAAGACAGTGAAATAGGCAAGAATGGTATTGGTGAAAGTTTTAGAACTAGGATTCTTTTTCCTAATTAAGATGTTACAACAAAACATGCATAAGCACACGCACAAGAGGCACCAAGCTCCCAAGATTTTCTTTGCCTCTGGCCTAAAGTGTGTTTAATTATTCTATGCACAGAAGAACATTTTTAGCAGGAGAGACTAAAAAAAAATAATTGGGTAATCCACAGGGGAAAAAAGAAATATTAAAAATTTATTTAAAAAAGCCAACAACACAACCCTCCCCCAACTGTCCCCCCAAAAACACCTGAATGAGTGTACTACCCAGTAGTTGGCAGATTTAACAGCCTACACTGCTCTGAAAAAGTAGCTTCTGCAGGTAGTCAGGACTGACCCCCCCTGACTTGTCCTTCAACTGCCTCCTGGGTTGCCGTGTAGGTGTGTCAGCCCTGGAGACCCTTTGAGCCATCAGAGCGACACCCATGCCAATAGCCAGCCTTGGGTGTCAGGAAGGAACCCAGCAACCTGCCCTTGAGGCATCCTCAGCAGTCAGTCTCAGAGACAGGTCTTTAAAAGTTGATGCTTGCATTTTTTTTTTTAATTATTATTTTATTTTAAATATTCTCAACCAATCCATTTCATTTTAAACATTATTGCAAATAAAACTGGAGCTTCTGTTTGACACACACCAGGTTTTCTTTTCATTTCACCAATCATTTAATTGTTTTCCAAGTTTGACTCATTGCAGATATACATGGGGGTTCTTCTTCTTTTTTTTTTTTTTTTTTCTTATTCACCAGCAAGCCAAAATCCCAGTTATAAGAAAATTTCTTTTAAAATAACTGGTCCATATGGAAATTGTTTCTTAATACTTGTCAGCTAATGATATGTTTCTGTATAAAACCATGAAGATTTATTCCCATTCTGAACAAAATCATTATTTTCTACCTAATATAACAGTGGGTGTTCCCATTATCCATGTAAATGGTTAGTTGTTTTAAAGCTTACTAAGCTCTTGAACAAAGTAACATATTATGGCAATGAGTTCTACCAGTTAAACCAATTTCCGCTGTGAAAAACAGATGTCATCAGTTGTAACTCTGTTCTTATGTCCTGGTTTCGGCAGGGATAGAGTTAATTTCCTTTCTAG
>NW_008795017.1:1551003-1560366 GCF_000699145.1 Aptenodytes forsteri
TATTATTATTATTATCATATTATTATTATTATCATTTTATTTCAATTATTAAACTGTTTTTATCTCAACCCACGAGTTTTTTCTCACTTGTGCTCTTCCAATTCTCTCCTCCATCCCACCGGGTGGGGGGGGAGTGAGCAAGCAGCTGCGTGGTGCTTAGTTGCTGACTGAGATTAAACCACGACACCTATCAATTTACTTTAATTTCAGTTTTAAAAGGGTAAACAATAGTGTTTGATTTTGCTGTTTCATTTATTATTCCTACAGCTTTATGTAGGTCTCTACTGCAATGTATGACTATCTTTTCAATCCTTCTTTCTTTGTGATAAAAAGTAAATCTTTCCTTTATATCTGCAATCACTTTTAACAAAAGCAGTTACTAAAGCAGGTTAGTCACAAGTAAACATTGGGATGAAATCAGAGAGAAAAGTGCCTTAGGAGCTTTCACAGGTATAAGAATTATCAAGGACAAGCCCTCAGGTGGAGAGGAAATGCTTGAATTCATAAATTCTTTAGCCAGGATTCAGGTAAGTTGGAAGAGAAGGAAAAATATTGGGACTTTCAATAACTCTTGTGCCATTTGTTAGCTCTTGATGATGTGGCCCTCTGTGGTCCACTTTATAAGAAAGGTAAGAGTTGTTTCATTCTCCAGTGAGTCTGATTGCATGTATGAGGCATCCAAATGCACAGGTTGAAAAGGTTTCAAGAGCAGATGAACCTCTAGACCCACCATGCTATGTCAAAGTGGTTGAAATGAATTTGCTTATAGCTAAGTGAATTGAGTTCTGACTTCCTGACCTCTTTTGGTTTCACTTCCAATGTCAAGCCCTGACAATACTGCTGCAGGTAAGGTTATTTTCTTGACATTCCTCAATACCATGAGTTTCTTCAAAGCACTTCTAAAATGACAGTTTTCATAACCTGACAGGAAAGAATTTGCAAATACAGCAATACCTGTGATTGCAGATATTCAATCAGAACTCTCCTTTTTTTGGCAGAAGACATTAAAAGAGAACAGCTGCAGGGAAGAAATGAGTTTTGTCCAGTTTTATGGTTAAAGAAGTACTCCCAGAAGTAGAAAATGAGGGACTCCATTCCTGCTTTATTCTCATGGATACTCAGTATATTATTAAATAGGCTTCTGCAAATATGCCTATAATAGTAAAATAAACAGTGCTAGATCTCATTTTCTGTCTCTGAAGCTAACTGTTTTAGTCTGGCTCTGTGCCTATGAATTGTTTGGGAGATTTGACCCGAGGCAGAAACAGTTAAAGATTGTTCCGACAGTGGCTAGTCCCTTGCGCTGTTTAATTTGCTAGTACATGCATACAGCACAGGGGTGCTAGTGCAAGTGTCCACAAGCAATTTGTTGACATTTGTGTGGTACTCCTTCTAGGCTAATTTATCTGTGTAGTCACCATGCTGATAGAGCTGGATTGCTATTCTTGGTATAGGCATATTTCCTCTATTTCAGTCCCTCATTAATAAATGGAATAGTAAGGAAGGAGGATAGTACTTCCTTTGTCAATGCTAGTTGTTTAAATCATAAGCCATAGTAGAAATTGTTTTTTTCTTTCTTTGCACTTGAGAGATGCTAGGATTTAGATCACAGCTGGGTGATTTAAGACGCTCTGGTGCTGCAGTAGTCTGGCTGATTTTAAATAAGAAGGGCAATTGAATATTTTGTAGTTTCACCTTAGAAAAGCAACACTTTTTTCTTTAAATAGAAATCTGTGTAACCCGCATGCAGTGAAAAAGCAGCTCATTTCCAAGTTTAAGATGTGCCTAACTTAATTTCTAACTACTTTGAAGCCATTCATCATGCTCAGCAGGAAGTAACGAACCTGGAGGAAGTGCATAATGTTCTGAACACAGATGGGATTTCAGCTGAACTTAGTTTTCCTGTCATAGAGCAGTGTGACATCAAGATGAGAAAAAATTGTTCATGTTGAGACGATAAAATAATTAGCTCAGTCACATAATTACTGTTAGTGCTGTGTGCTATCCCTGCCATCAGGTGCTTTGCCCTGCTCTCAAGCCACTAAAACCTAATATAGAGCAAATGATCTCAGCATGTCATCTGCTTGATGTCCCACTACAATCATTTTTGAAGACAGACTGAGAACATTTGTGTATTTTCATTCATTATAATTGTCTCTAGTACCTCAACAGAATTGAAGACTAACAACCACACCTTGGCTTCAGAATTAAAATGACACTGTTATTCTAAGCTGGAAACAGTGATTGTAGCTCAAAAGTATATTTATTATCACAATTGTTAAATCATTAGAGTAACAGCAACAACAAGAACTTCAAAATCATACCTTAAAAAAGCTCAAACAAACAAACAATAAAATTTAAGGTTAATGTTAATAGTCTTTGTGTAATGTTGTGTTTCATACACTGAAATTCCACACTATTTATAGTTCATACTGTGAAAGCTGAAGTAATATATTGCTTTGACAGACCTGTACTTGAAGTATATTTATGAAGTAAGTTTATATTAATATAAGAAGTCAGATAGAAGTGTCTACATTTCACAACAGATGAAGCCAAGATGAAAAAGAGGCTAGAAAAAAACTATTTTTTAAGAATACATCTTGAATCACCAAGGTAATTCTCCTTCCCCCATTTGTTGATGGAACACCACAAGGTTCCCGCTGCATGTTGAATTGCAACATATTCACAGAGGAGAGCTTGAAAGTTTTCAGGAACCAAAGTGACCATGTAAATGACCATGTGTCCTGAATAAGCTAACGTTTGTAAAGACACTATAACAAAATAGAAGGTTTCAGCTTTGTACATAATATCTCGAATTCTCTGATTAATATCCTCCTTAATTTAGTGGCATTTACCTCGCCAATCAGCAATATTATACAATTTCTGTTGAATAAGAATGAAGTTTTATTCAATTTCTACAGTAAATTGTCAGATCCACATAGACTCATGCTTTACTGTCTCCCTGGTTCTTTCTGAGACAACCATCCATTCTGTAAACTGAATGGTGAAAGGATCCTTCACTGCTTAAATAATTAAAAGCTGTAAAATAGCACACATGAAAGAAAGTAGACAAATAAAGATCTTGCTTTTATATCCGTGACTCTTAAACATCTCTCCAGAATCTGACAGATGGAAAAAGTTTCACTTTTAAAGGTATGCCTGTATCAGGATTTTATTTTAAGGTAAACATTTAACGTTCTGTTAAAACAAACTGCACCACCTTAAAATCTAGTTTTATAGTATAGGTGGTCAGGCTTGAAAATTATCTGTATTTATTTGTTCACTGAAAAGCAACCAACTTACTAGCCGTAAGTCCCAACTGGGCATGAGTCCTAGTATGCAGAGTAGCGGACAAATTCATAGAGTAGCCTTGTATCCCAAGGGGTTTATACTCTGGTTTTTGCAATACTTCACTGTAAGAGGGATGGGTTAATGGAGTATGAAAGTACCATTAATAGGATAATACACTTAGGATGGAAATTGGTATAAACTTCATAATGGACTTTTGCAGAGCAGTCTTGGAAACTCTCTCTTATAGCTAAGCTTCCTATCTATTACCCTAATGAATATCTCTTTTTGGCTGCTGGCAGCTTTGCCCAATAATAAATATGGGAGGATACTGTCCAAGTCACCATCTGAGGTTTTGTGGAGGTATCAGTTAAATTTTGACTATTTCCAAGAAGATGAATAAGGAAAATACACTGCTGTCAGAAATAACTGGCTTGAAACTAGTAACAACAATGAGAAACAGCAACACCTCTGTTCTTGGTGAAAGGACATAACTTTTGAAATAGGAGACAGACTGCCGTTTTGATATAAGGAATGTGAGTTTTGCTCTGCCATGAAAATTTACTCAAACTTAACAAAAGTTATAAACATTTTAAATACATTGTTTTGAAAATACATGACTGAGCCATTCTGTTGGAAACTTCTGAGAAGTAATTTCATTTGTTACTAAATGTAATTGAACAAGAGAAGTCTGAATTTCAGTTATTTCTATTCTAAGTTAATTATGAAAAGGAAATAATAATGTTCTGCCATTTAGTGAAAGGATTTGCTGCTTTAATCCTATTTTAACAGTTGTTTAGTTCTCCCGTTAGTGTCAGTTTTTTAAATAGTTATAACTATTTACATTTTTCTGAACATCATAATCAATGTGTATCTTTTAAGTATAACCCAATTCTAATCTTTTTTTTTTGTTCTACAAAACTGCAAAATTCACTGTTGAGTTCTAAAATTCAAAACGACTGAATGATCATAGATAACAAGTATTCAAAATGTATTGTGCATAATTATTAGATTCTTTCTCCATTTGTCCTTCTGCTTCCTGCTGTTTCTGTTGCCCACCAGTGAGTTATACATTTAAGAGGAGGAAAGAAATCTATTGACTGCGGAGTCGAATTCAGTTAATATGCCTCACACTAGCTGGACAATACATGTAACACAGCAGGCCTAATTTGCTGTCCATCTCCGGCTATGAATATTACCACCAAATGTCTGCAGTCAAGTGGTTTTCATTACACCAAAGTTCTGTGGTGTGGGATTGTCTGCAAAATTTAATGACCAAAGTTCTTTATTTGAAAAAGTACTTTTACAATGGCATTCTCCTTGGGCACCACAAGCAAGTGAAGTACATAAAAAAGTAGATCCACTGAAAAACATGAAAATGCAGCTTGTCATAGTATCTGAAGCACAGTGTAACCAATGAAACAACCTTCTAAAGAAGAAGCAAAGGAGCAGCTTGGTAGCTTTTTATATATAAATATATATATTACCTGGGAATGGGTTCTTCTAATTGATTGCCAACTCCATAAGAACACTTCAGTACATTATTTTCTGGAAGCAGAAAGCATGGCTGTGGCTTTGAAAGGCGAATTCTGCTGAATGTGCAAGGTTAGTGTTATGTTTAAAGCCAAAAGAGAAATTCAGCAGGGGAACTTCTTTCTTCAAATAGTTGCTAGAGTAATCAGAGCCCTGTTTTATGGCTAGGTTACCAAAACTGCTGCAAACTCTCTGCTGTATTCAATACCTTGTTCTCATTATGCTCGTTGCTAGTAGCACTAATCATTCCTCTATTTTTACACTGAGCATTGACATTGTGAATTCACTATGGACAGCAGGGAGAAAAAAAAAAAAAAGGAATCTAGGAATTTTTGAGCTATATAAATCTTTTGGGATCATTTATTAAGAGATAATGATTTCAGTACATCCACATACATCTGTAATTGTCCTAATTCTCTACAATATTCTTCAAGTTAAAGCTCTTTCCTGTGATGATGTCAAGTTCCTTTGCTGGTTTAAAAAGAGCCAGGCAGAGGAGGATGTGTTCTGGTCCATGCTGCAATTTACAATGTGCAACAAAGTAGCTGCCCTTTGGGCTTGCGCAGAGCTACTCAGAGAGTAGGAGAGTAGGTAGTTTAGGCTTATCCGGAGTGTTACAGAATGACTCAGCCTTCTTTAAAACACATGGGTATAGGACCAGAAAATAGACAACTATGTTTTCGGAGGATAGTTGATGGAGTGGAGCCATTTTAGAGCATATCATTATATGATGTACTGCTGATATTAATAAATTGCGAGTAAATCAGTACACAGTTCCCATGCCTGAAAGAGTCAAAAAAATCATCTACCAGGCATTTGTGTTTCTGATAGAAAAGGGCTATAGTTGTACTGGGAAACTGAAGGATGCCTGGACGTGTGACCACTAAAAAGGTATTTTAACCTCTGAAAGAAAGTGCTAGCATTTAAATCACAAGCTGGAAAAATTACCTGACCTGTCTGAACTCCTGACCCTTGCATGGAGCTATTAGCTAAAGTGCTGGCTGGCCTAAGCCAAAATCATAGTAAACACCTATAGACAGTCCAGTTCCCGTACTTGTGCCTGTGCCCCGGCATTGCTGAGGCTACCAGTGAGGTTGTAGCCTATTCCTTCTTAGGAGTATCTCTGAAATGGCCCCGGGAAACCACTGTAAACAAAAGTCTGCAGGAAATTACTCTTAGAGCTAACTTAAAGGTCTCCATGGAAGGAAAGAATCTACTTGGAAGAAAGTAGTTTACTCAAAAAAAAAACCCTCTCAAAATATACACACCAATTTCAAGGGCGTTCTGATTTAAGGGTGTGTAATCCTGTACTTTTAATTCAGCTAGCAACTGGACCAGAAACATAAAGGAGAATGTCAGTAAGTGATTTTAAAAAATTCTGAGGCTTTGTTACTATGCACAAACTGGAAGCATGTCTAATCCTTTCTAAATCCAGTCAATCCAAATGAAAAGCAATACATATAATGATATGAAAGAAAGACCCCTTTAAGGGCACAGGTTTTGACAAAAGAGTTGTCTAACATCTGCAAACCATAATTGACGATGATGATGGTGACAAAGATGATGATGATGATGATGAAGAAAATAATAATAAAAGAAAACTTCATTATGTAGGAATCTTCTCAGTACCCCTGGCATGTTCGAGTGGATAAAATGCCAGTAACAAGAAGAAATAGCTACAATACATTCAAGAAAAAAAAAAAAAAAAAAAAACCAAGATCTGACTGTATTCTGGTTTGTGGCATATAACAGTAAAATGATGACCAAGAAATTATATTCCTTTTACTCCTCATTTGGATGGCACGCCCTATGAAAACATAGCATTTAACAAAACACTTGCATTACTGCAATCTAAGGATGGTGCCCCTAATGGTACCAACACTGGGAACAATATCATTAAAAACTGTTTACCTCCTATGGCCATTGTTCCTACAGTTATGTGAGCCGCATGAAGCCTGAGGTCAAATTTGAACTGAGAGTTTAGAGACAAACTTCCTGAGCTAAAACATGAATTCAAACTATCTTGGGATTATTCAAGAAAGACAAATGGAGAGACAACTTATCTCTTATTTTTAAGTCATTACAGAAAGAGTAAATACCCTGGAAGGAAAAGAAGGAAGGAGGAAAAATAGGCTGATGATTGTGAATGACTTAATAGTGAGTTACATAAAATGCTGAGAAAATACTCATAGAACTATTAAACCAGAAACAAGATTATTGCTAGCTGCGTTTTTTAACTCTAGTGGCTGAATTACACTGTATGACTATTAACTAGTACAACACATAAATCTGGCAGCTGCTACTCAATTTTACCTGACAGCATTCAGTATCAAATAACATGCTTTTCTATTTTATTTTTTAGTATCACCAGAAAAAAATATGTTGTTAACAAATACTAAAAAAAGGATTAGAAAAGCACTTTGGTTTTGTGCTGATTTTGTCTGGGATACAGTTAATTTTCTTCATAGTAGCTAGTATGGGGCTATGTTTTGGATTTGTGCTGGAAACAATGTTGATAACACAGGGATGTTTTCGTTACTGCTGAGCAGTGCTGACACAGAGTCAAGGCCTCTTCTGCTTCTCACACCACCCCACCAGCGAGTAGGCTGGGGGTGCACAAGAAGCTGGGAGGGGACACAGCCAGGACAGCTGACCCCAACTGACCAAAGGGTTATCCCACACCATACGACGTCATACTCAGCTTATAAACCTGGGGGAAGAAGAAGGAAGGAGGGACGTTCGAAGTGATCGCGTTTGTCTTCCCAAGTAACGGTTACGCGTGATGGAGCCCTGCTTTCCTGGAGATGGCTGAACACCTGCCTGCCCATGGGAAGTAGTCAAGGAATTCCTTGTTTTGCTTTGCTTGCATGCGCAGCTTTTGTTTTCCCTATTAAACTCTCAACCCAGGCGTTTTCTCCCTTTTACCCTTCCGATTCTCTCCCCCATCCCACCGTGGCGGGGAGTAAGTGAGCAGCTGTGTGGTGCTTGGCTTCCAGCTGGGGTTAAACCATGACAGTTCCTCAGGTCTGTCTGCATCACAAAAGAGAAACTGAAAAAAAAGAAAAGGACAACTAGGCATGGTTATTTCAACACATGTAAGAAATAATTTAAATGAAGACAAAATTAATTTAACTTATGGATAGCCATTTTTTCATATCAAAGTTGCTATTATGCAGAAGGAAAAACAACCTCTGCAATAATCAAAGTGAGAATATCTTTCCTTCATAAATTAAGTATTTTTTATGTTATATATAATTCACAAAGTTAAACTCAGCCTCACAGTAAAGCATTGAGGATGAATTCAATGCTCTACTGTGAGGCTGAGTTTAACTTTGCAGGATATGGTGAAGTACTCACAGACCACTAATTAATAATTTTATGATCAACTTTTTTCCCTATATGTGAACACTTTTACAAAATTACATTTTTTTTCCTCCCTTTTTTAGGGGTAGAAATTAATATTTAAATAGCTGTTTCCAGCTACAGTTTTGTGCCTTTCTAGGACTGAACATTTCTAATTAGGTTTATATAGCCCTTAGCCGTATTACTAGAGTAGCCTTTTCATTGTTTTCCATGCAAAAATGTAGGCCCGTCAGCATTACAAAAACTTCTGCCTCAACTAAAGCACACTCCATTCCACTTCTGACAACAGTACATGTGCTCCATTAACTAGGTGCTTTCTTGCTCAAGCGACTCTGTATTAAGTAGGGGTATTGTTATATCTAACAGCAGACTATATTGTTAAAAGGAAGCTGTTAATTCTAGAAATGCACTGAAACAAATGTAAAAAAATAACACTGTATGTAGCTGTTGGTGGGATCCTAAGATCTTAATAGACCACTTCTGATTCTACTCAGAACAGTTTGGAAAGGGCAGTTACTTCATATGGTCTTATACTACATTAAGGTTAAGATAATTCCAATATTTTCATAGAACTAAGTGAAAAAAAGTGAGTAAAAGCTGGCATCTAATCAGTGTGCAGTGGAATAATTAGTCACAACTGCATTTCCTATCAGCAGCCAAACTACCCTTATCCAGACATTGTACTAAGCACTGTAAAAATGATATAGGAGAAAAAGCTTTCACTGGGGCTCATCCCTAGGACAGGGAAGGGAATCAGAGCTCCACAGATCCTCCATTGAACATAGGCGGATGTTGCTCCTGCTCCCTGCCTGGACACAGGACATGCAGTACTGAGTCAAATGGTGCATGTAAGCCAGCTCTTTGCAGTGGACAGTGTTTTGTTCTTCCTTTTGTTGATTTTTCGTACAGAGTAGCTAGCACTAATCTTTCCTGCTTTTTGAAAATGGCCAAGCTATCCATGTAGAATCATAGAATCATAGAATCATTGAGGTTGGAAAAGACCTCTGAGATCATCGAGTCCAACCATAAACCCAACACCACCACCCACTAAACCGTGTCCCTAAGTGCCTCATCTACTCGTCTTTTAAATACCTCCAGGGATGGGGACTCAACCACTTCCCTGGGCAGCCTGGTCCAATGTTTAACCACTCTTTCAGTAAAGACATTTTTCCTTACATT
>NW_008795017.1:1561346-1561722 GCF_000699145.1 Aptenodytes forsteri
TGCCCCGCTCATGCTTGGGGACCACCCCCCATCTCCTTCCTGTATCGCCACTCTCCTGAGCTTCAGCTTCTGGGTCCTTCCAGCTTAGCCACCCTCACATTGTCCGTTCTCACTCTCATTGATAACGTCCTCATCTTCTCAAGTGCAAGGTCCTGCACCTGGGTCAGGGAAACCCCTGGGATCAATACAGGCTGGGGGATGAAGGGATTGAGAGCAGCCCTGACAAGAAGGACTTGGGGGTACTGGTGGGTGAAAAGCTGGACATGAGCCAGCAATGTGCGCTCGCAGCCCAGAAGGCCAATCGTAACCTGGGCTGCATCCAAAGAAGCGTGGCCAGCCGGTCGCGGGAGGGGATTCCGCCCCTGCAACGTCAGCT
>NW_008795017.1:1561861-1564124 GCF_000699145.1 Aptenodytes forsteri
GGAACACCTCTCCTGTGAGGAAAGGCTGAGAGAGTTGGGGTTGTTCAGCCTGGAGAAGAGAAGTCTGTGGGGAGACCTTACTGCAGCCTCTCAGTACTTCAAGGGGGCTTATAAAAAAGATGGTGGCAGACTTTTTAGCAGGGCCTGTTGCGACAGGACAAGGGGGAATGGCTTTAAACTGAAGGGGGGTACATTCAGACTAGATCTAAGGAAGAAATGTTTTATGCTGAGGGTGGTGGAACACTGGAAGAGGTTGCCCCGAGAGGTGGTGGATGCCCCATCCCTGGAAACCTTCAAGGTCAGGTTGGATGGGGCTCTGAGCAACCTGATCTAGTGGAAGATGTCCCTGCCCATGGCAGGGCAGTTGGACTAGATGAACTTTAGAGGTCCCTTCCACCAACCTGAATTCTATGATTTCTATGATTTACAGCATCCCCTGTTAGCTCCCACACTATACTGATCTCAACTCCATGAACAAAACATCCTCCTTTATTGCAAACAGACTTGACGCTTACTGCCAGGGCAGCTGTGTGCTCACTAGCACAGCTCTGCTAACATTTTGGACCCAGCGTGAGCCAACATTCTTACACTCTGGCACACTGCTGTAGTGTCTTATTAATGGTGGGTTCATGGCAGATACAGAACGGAAAGTATCTACATCTAACGGTGTGGGATAATATTTAATTGGGAAAGCCTCTTCCTGATTCATAATAATTAGAAGAGAGTGAAAATGAGAATTTCCCCAAAACCTTTCTTTTATAAAGATGTATTAAAATAAATGTGGCTATTTTGGTTAGCTGTGCAAAAGTCAGTGGTTGACTGGATCCTCCATAGATACCTTTTAGCCTCAGCAACATACTCATAAATTCCAGAAAGCTAAGTATGCATTGTGTAAAAATAGAAATGTGTCCATTTATGAGTTTTGAATTTACTAATTATGACAATCCTTGAGTGTCTCTTTGCTCTTGAAGAATGAAGTAGAGAGACTAGAAATTCCTGATTTGTATAAAGCATTCATCATAACGAATACAGAGAAAACAGAGAGAAGCAGGTAGAATATATGTAGCTAGGGCTGGTAAATACAGGAACATAAACTTACTCTTATATGCACATTTTTTCATTACAGAGCAGTAGTGGGACCATAGGAAAAAATAAAACAAACAAACCACTGAACATGTGAGCTGTAGTGCATCACTCAAAGTCTGACAATGCAAGTGAATCTTTAAGTCATGGGGCTGCCTCTACGAGTCCTTACCATTGAATATTGGGAGCCAGGATGAGGGTAAATGAATCTCATGACTTGAATAGTTACACTCATTTATTAGCACGTAATTTACCCAGATTGTCAGATTCCAGAACTAAGAAAGCCTGTCTAGATAAGGAATGGGTTGCCACTGTGACTATACCAACAAAGCTTCTAAACAGGGAGAGCTCTTGAAACAGCAGTTTATATTGCTCTCCTAAGTGAAAGGTGCTATATCAAAACCAGCTTTTTGTTTGTTTGTTTGTTTGTTTTTTCTGGTATTACCACCTTTGCATGTCTTTGTTGTTGTGGCTATTGTTTGAATGACATAGATATACTATATATATGGCTATATTAGATAGGTGATTAATAATAGATTATTCCAACATTATCAACATATTAAAGCTACATAAGTCTTTAAGTGCATGTTAGTCCAAACCTTCCAGCTTAGTAATTGATAACAAGAAGAACGACAATGACCTCTTAGAAACTGAAATCTCAGACTATGCAAGGCTGTAAAAATCAGCATTAATATTCTGATTTATACTTGAAAGCACATTCAAAACCAGAAAAGAAATTTAGTACAGGTATCAGCAGGATTGACAAAGATTTTTGTTCTGCATCCAATTAGAGCCAAACGATTTAGCAGAGACGATGATATTATCTTGTTCAAGAATATTGAAAAGGCGATATCTTTTAAAATTAAAACTGCGTCTAACTGTGAAGACCTTGGCAAGTAAGGACATCTGTTTCATGAAAGACCCTTGCAGTATTTTTACTACAGCTCTGCCATGGTTTAACCTCAGTTGGCAACTGAGCACCACGCAGCCGCTCGCTCACTCCCCCCCTCTGCCCCGGTGGGATGGGGGAGAGAATTGGAAGAGTAGAAGTGAGAAAAACTCATGAGTTGAGATAAAAACAGTTTAATAATTGAAATAAAATAATAACAACAACAATAATAATGCAGCAATAATAATAATAATAATAATAATAATAATAATAATAATAATAGTAATAAAA
>NW_008795017.1:1564324-1580071 GCF_000699145.1 Aptenodytes forsteri
ATCAACTTTGTTCTCATCCTAAATCCAAAACACAGCACTGTACCAGCTACTAGGAAGAAAATTAACTCTATCCCTGCCGAAACCAGGGCAAGCTCCCCTGCAATATTTCTACTTCTTCAGTTTTTCAGACCCGAAGAGCTACTTCCTGATTCTTCCCAGAAGCCACAGGAGAATGAGTATTCCACCAGACTTCATTTCAGTGGGTAGTGGCTATTATTATGATATGTTTATACATTACACTACGATGTTTAAATCAAGCTAAGGATCCTAATATTTTAAGGCGCTACATAAAAAAAAGCCATTTCTAGCCCAGAAAATTACAGTTTGATATTGACTGTTGTCAGTGCCCTACTCCAGATAAGATGACCCTAGTCCAACAATGAAATGGCAATGGATAGAAACTAACATTAACTTCTTATTTATTTTCTGTCCTAGAATGGCATAGTCTTATTAGATTCTAGTACACCATTGCATGCTGACAAAATGCATCTGAAATGCAGAATACTTGTGTTTGCAATGCATGAAATGGAATAAAGTAGAAGAAATAAGAGAGAAAATGATAATGCTATTTATTTTTCCTGATGTTACTTCATCTAAACAAAACCTGGGAGCCACCTGATGTTTTAAGTTTGCAGCAAATTATTTTCTCAGATGTTTTCAGTGACTGAATCTCCATCATTTTTGATTTGTAGACTGAAAATCTCTCAGATGAGCTGTCACCTATAATTAATTAAAATATGAAGAAGAGCTCTGTCGGAAGTACTTTTTCCCCTAAACTTGACAATGAATGCAGGATAAGATTCCATACTGAGATTTGATTCCTTTTACTTCTTACCCAGACTGGTAAGAAGATCCAAACTAAACTAAAATCAATATGTGTATGGCCTCATTTCACTGCCCTAGGTTTGCTCTTACAGCTTCTTATAACTTTTAGGAAAGAACTATATTACCTTTGAAATTTCTTTCTCCACTCTATACATACTAGCCAGGAAAACACTAGAAATGACGGAAGCAGAAACCTTATAAGCTGCCACCTGTAGCTGCAATCAAGCTGTCCCTAATAACTCCAAGAATGAGTTAAAAACTGCCTACCGAGGGGCCTGAAAGCTGTACATCGCCAGTCATCTCTCCTAATTTAATGCTGAGAGTCATCCAACTTTCTAATGTGGCAGGGGCTCATTAGCACTCCCTTGTCATTACGGTGCAACAAAAACTTGGGTCTCTAGATATTTGTAGTTGGTTACAGTTTAACAAAAAATAATCTGATTGACATTTGTAATGCATGTTATCTCAGCCTATTAAAAACAACAAAGCTCCCTCCTCCCCAAACAGATAGCCTAAGCAGTACATCTGTTTCAAAGAATAAGGCCATGAAACAAATACATCATTCTACTAACATGTAAAACAAGGTGGTTGATTTTTCTTTTTAAACGAAACCTGTTTTGATTGAGAAATTGAAGTGATGAAATCTCTTTAAGTCCCCATGAAAATCTGCTCAAATTTGAAAATGATTCTGTTTATACAGAATCCTCCTTAAAATTCTGGTTAATTCCTAAGAGGTTTTGTTCATCTTTAGCACAGAGGTTGCCTTCCCCTGTAAGCAAATACCTGTGAAATCCATTAAGTAATTTTGTATTTCACCCATCTGGCATACTGAATTTCACAAAGGGTGACAACTCACAGGTGCCACTAGTTATTTTATATTGCTTGATATGATCCACAGAGTGGATCTAAGTTTTCCACCTTGGAAAGACTGCATAAAAAGAAAGCAGAGCCTTCTAGTTAAAGCAGTTACTTGGTGACCCAGACAGCAGAGTACTTGCATAGGAATATAATTCTCTGATTGTAGTGAAGTCACTGAAACTCAGTTTTTCAGAGGAGAGTACCAAATACACGTTTCTCATTTTCTAGGTGTCTAACTTGAGACTGTAGGGTCTGATTTATAGAAGTGCAAATGCAGTCAATAGAGACTGTGCTTTGAATGTATAAAATGCAATACAAACACTCTGCAAAATCAGATCCTGCATTTCTTATACTGGACACCTAGAATATCTAGATACTCTTGAATTTAATCAATCAAAGGCAACAAACCTTACTTAGTATAATGGGGATAATACTCTGTTCATCTTACAAGATCTTATGGAAATCACAGCTTTATGTGAAACAGACAGATATGATTGTGGGGTCAAATAGGGGGGATGGGACAAAGTGAATAATATTCTCTTAAGAAAAGTAGTTAAACATAAGTCCACATATCACAGAATGAGAAGGGTTATAATATAAACTATATTCAGTCAGATTGAGGAAAAGTGGTTCAGCAACATATAATAAATATTATAATAAAACTGGATTAATAATTTAATTTTTTACTTTTCCTTTTTAAATTTTAAATGCTTACTTAGAGCTTTAACATGGTTCTATTTTTTTTCCTTTCACAGTTCTTTTATAAATACCTTTTAAAAAAAAAAAAGTGTCCAAGTTATATTGTGAATCACATTGAATTAAAAAATTCTTTTTCTGTGTGACCTGTATTAAAGACCAAGTTTAGAATACCTTCTTCAAATACCTAACACAATATGCAAGTCATGCATCTCTATACATAGAGAGAATTAGGTAGCTCTGCAGGGGAGGGATATAATTCTACACAATGGTGAAGAAATGCAACAAGGCACTTCTATAATGCTATTTTTAAAATGTGAATTGCAGTAATTTTGGTCCAGTTAATTCTCATACATCACAGTAGAAATTTGCTAACTCCGCAAATCAGAAAAAAAAAGGAAAAAAGTTTCCCTTCATTTAAACTGGATGATCCTCAATGCAGGGATTTTCTGTTGCCTTGTGGTTCCTGCTGTTTGTTGTATTGTTCCTGGAAAAATGTAATTTTCCCATTATTTGTAGCCTGTAGGCAGCATAGAATACAAAATAAAATAAAATAAAGTAAAATATAATAAAGTCCCGGTGTAGCGTTGTATCAGCTAGATACACTACACTGTAATAAATTCACCTTCCTCTGACTTAATGGTTATTTTACTATCAACATTTAAAAAAAGGTACTCACAAACTTACATGTTTAATGTTTTGGAAGATTTGTGCTGTTTCTTTCCTTCAACAAATGAACCAATTTAAACAGTTCCATTTATAAATATAAATGATGTGGATATCTATATAAAAAGTTTATCTGAAAAAACCTGTGCAAATAGATTCCAGCTTTATTCAGAGAGAATAATATTTCAGATCACAAAAAGAGCCAAGTTTCCTAGTGAAAACAATTGTATTTATGAAATCAGCTGTTTTTTAACAAAAACAGGATAAAAATCTAATTCTCCGCAATTTTTAAAAAATACTTTTTAAAATTTATTTTTTAATATGGTAGTATTGAATATAAGTCTTAGCTGCCTCTTCTGAAAGTTGAAGTCCTCTATTTCTTCAAAGAAAAAAATATACGGCTGCTGCTGCCCATGGTGTAAACATGCTTGGTGTGCCCTTGAGGGCCCAATCCAACTCAGCTGAAGACAATGTCTGTCTTTGATGGACTTCAGTGTATAGTTGAACCTGACCTTAGGGAAAAGCCTGACTAAAAAATGAGTTATATCAAACTCTAAAAGAAAAAACTCATCTTGGCCACAGTCCAAGTCATGTCAGCTTTAATAGCAGCTGAATCTGCCCTCAGCCCTTGGACATTCTGTGAACCTTACCAGCAAAGCAGTGTTTAGTGCAACACCAGTAGGGAGCATGCAAAGAAGACAAAAATCACAATAAAATTAGTACAAAGAATAAATAGATTATTTTACCTGCAAGAATATTGCTTTCTCTAATCAAAGAGTAGAAATCCTTATGATTTTCAATGCTTTATGTATGCTCCTGAAAATGTTACAAAGCATAATAAAAAGTCAGACACATAATTGGAGAAATCAATGTGCACATTTCAGAACATGCAGACAAATAAATTTCCCAATTTAATGTGATTTTTAATAGAAAACCTTTAATATAGCTACTAAAGTAAAAGGATATCTGCATGGGGTACTGAAGGCTGAATTCATTAGTTCAATTAAAGCAACTAGCTCTACACAGCTCCACACAAATACCTGGAAGGAGACAGCTCTGCTTGAGCATTTCATTTTAATTGTGGTAATGCTGGAATTCTCCTCATGAAAGTCTTTAAAGAGAGAATGCAAAAAAAAAAAAAAAAATCTTCTTTTAATCAGATGCAAAAAAGAGAGGAGAATAGTCTTAAGTATAAGAGAAGAAAAAAATTAACAATCAAATATAACGATAGTATTGTTATGCTGATTAGGACACCATGAATGCAGCTTGGTACTGGAATTCATCAGAAATTTACGCTATTTTCTTTTTATAAGTGGCTGTGGAATGAGGTAAATTCAGGTTATAGAAACAAGGAGGTGTGTTTTTTTCAATTTATGAAGGACTAAACAACTAACATATTTCTTTTACTAATCAGAGGGGAAAATAGTTCTGTTTTTCCCTGAAGCAACTTTTAGTAGCACTGGTTGAATTAATCAACAATAATTCATGGAATAGTACCAGTTTAGCCAGGTTTGCAGATGTTTTATGTCAGGAAAGCAATGCAAACCAGATGGGTGGGTCTGACTCATGACTTCTAATGAGGTTGACAACAAATGGAACCAGCCATTTAGTCACGGTTGAACGGATAATCCTTTCATAATGCTTCAATTTTTACCTTTTCTTGAACATACCTAAAATCTTTTCAAACTTTCAGATGGAGTTCAGAAAACTTTGCTTTTCTGTTGCAAGCGTGAGGAACATATATTGTTCCACAATCCACTCCCTGAGATGAACAGCTCAAGTATGGTCTCCAAGAGGAAAGTTTTACCTTTCAGTCCGGAGTTTTTCTAGAATTAATCCCTTGGGCTATAATTCCCACCATTTAATATCATCTAAGCTGTGGTTCTCTTTACTGGTTCACATTAAGTAAATACAATTTTATAGCAGTTTCAGCCAAAGTAATAAATGAGCTTCCCCAAGGAAGAGACACTGTTCCAATAAAAGACACCGAGCAATGTATCTGATAGTGGTCTGTGCGTGTTAGAAGATAGTAATGCTCCAAAGACTGAAATTCAGCCTTGTGCGAGTTGGTGTTCCACTTAAAGGTCTCTAAATTGCCAGCAATTTTGCAATGGTAATTTTGTCCCTAAAAGGCATATTTCAGTATGGATACTACAGAGGGCTATTATGTGCCTCAGGGTGCTGGGTCATCTGAGGTTGGAAAAGGCTCCCTCTGGTCTCACAGATGTCAGTAAACTCTCCCTGAATCACAGTAGCTTCAGGGATAAACAACAGAGACTTCAGCTTGTCCTGCTATTCTGAATTAGCTTGCTATGAGTTTGCCAACTTCAGATATGAGGAAGTGACAGAGATTACGATGACTGTGTCAGAAGTACTGGAGCATAGTGCTAGAAGGTGAGACAAACATTTTTCGTCATCAGTGAGGTTCAGGTAAGTGTGAGAATATTGAGCAGTTTTAGTGGTAAATTCTGCTGGGATGCTTTTAAACTATAGCTCCTGTCCAATGCAAACCAAAACAAGCAAGCATGCACTGTTAAAAATTCCATTCAACAAGGTTGTCTTTTTGTCCAGTGCGCACAAGCATGACAAAATACTGTTTTTCTCAAAGTCACTGGGCATGTCAAACTGTTCATCAAGACTGTGGCAGTTCAAACCAAACCATTCTCTGCTGAGAACTCTGTTCTGGAATTCACTAAGCACGTGTAATATCTGAGCACGTGAGAGGAATCTTGCTGACATCTTTAGGTCTATTTATATGCTTGAAGAGAAATAAATGCCTAATGTTTTACCAGAACAAAATCAAGGTACTTCTCAACTTGACGGGGAAATCTTTAAAAGAAAAATAGGTACACATGCAGAAAGAATCAGAATGCAACTAGCTAGCTGTGCTGGCCCAGAAAGGGGCTCTAGTATATGCAGTAACCCAGACTGCAGCCCCTGGACCCCACATTGCATCTGTATTTCACCTTATCTAGTCAACTGGTAAAATACAAAACTAATCCTGGCAGCAAGGACTGGGCCTGAAGATTTTCAATGGTCTAAGCAGTAAGTGACAGATAATGCCATGTTCTTTCTAACCTAGTGAATTGCAGTGGCTCAGCTTAATTACTAATGCTGAGCGTACTTCAGCCCAGCACAGCCACAAGTTTCTTATTTAAGACACTCCTTGCAAGAAATGTTTGATCCAGACAGTACAAGCCTTAAACAGTACATAAAACTTGCCCTATAAGTAGATAAAATAGACAAGTTTTTTTTGGTTGCATAATTTAAGCCACAGAAAGGAAAATCACCCCACAATTCAAAAATTATTTGAATACCATACACTGGATACAAGTTTATTTGAAAAAAAGAAAAAATAGAATATTATGAATTATCTAAGCATATATCCCTGTGGACATTAGTTTGCGAGTATTTTATAGTATAGTTTTGTAAGGTTTTAGATGTTTCAAAAGTCCTGGAAAAAAAAGTCTTGTCTAGCTCAACAAGCAAGAGGATGCAGACAAAGATATTCCTGGATATCCCAGGATTCCAGCCCACAAGTGAGCAAGAATAAGCCAGAGGTTTAGTGTTTGAAGACAATATTTTAGGAAAGCTCCTGAGGCTGGACATAAGTGCCATCTCATCAGAATTCAGCACATTACAGAAACTTGCACAAGACTTCCCATTTGTCTCCCTTCTTCTTCCCACAAAATGCAAGTCAGAAAGGGAATGAGAAATGAACGGTGACAAGGAGTTTTGCTTCATAGCTGCCATGAGGCTTTCTCAGAAAGCAAATCAGTGTCTGCAAATACTGGGCTGTACATATTTGAAATGTAATAGTCACTTTCTCTGTTTGCTTGTTGTCAGGTTTTTTGCTCTTCCTTCACTGATGAAGGGATGAAGAAGACAAACAGAAGAAAAATCACAATAAAATGAACAATGATCCCCACAAACACAGCTTTCCACCTTAAAGACTCTGCCTTCCTAGATTCAAAGAAAAGGTATGTGAAATTAGGGCTGTAAATGCATCAGTATATAAGAATAGTGCAACTGCACTCAGAGAATCTGACTCAGTTTCTGACTTGACACTGGCCTTTTAAGCACACTTGAGGAAACAGTCTGTGTTGTGCCTTTTCAAAGAGCAGTAACCTGCAAAAATTCCTTTTTCTGCATCCTCTGAGATTTCTCGGTCTTGTCAGTGCACCTGCAAAAGGAAGCAGTCCTTGACTTGAAAAGTAGGTCTGTGTTCACCAGCTTCAGAAGTATCCAACAGGTTAGGATAAACGTGGCAACGTCTGGCAGGTGGCAGCACATGATGGTAGAATAAAAAATACCACAGCCTAGTGTTTTATTGCAAGGCACTATTACATTAACTACAAAAACATTTATGCTCCATACACAAGGTTCATTGATTTCTGGCTTCCCACATTTCCGCAAGCTTATTTTGCTTAGTTTGTTGCTGAAGTTCCCGATTCAGCAAATCATAAGAGTGTGTAATAGCATGAACTTTTTTGATTTGTTTGCCTGCCTAGTGGCCAACTAATAATGTCCTTCACAATAGTATGGATGGAAATGCAACACATGGCAACATAGCAACATAGTTTGGACCAGCTGGTCTTGGCAGGGGAGGTAAATACCCCTGTCCTGTGCATCTCTTCCTCCCCTACCTCCAGTAAATCTGCACCTGCAGAACTATGTGCTTGAATACTTTTAGGTTCAAATAGTTCCAAGAAAAGCCCCAATTTCAAAGCAATTTGAAACTACGAGTGAAGCCAACTAATGTTATACCTTGTGTCTATTTCAGAGGGAAAATACCTTTGGGAAGGATCAGAACATTAAAGTACAAAACAAGAAAATTAATTTGGGTTCTACTCTTTTGCTTTTCATCAGTATTGCAGCCTTAAAATTTGCACAAAATAATATAAAATAATATAGTAGGTTTGAAAAATGATCCTAGTGTCATTTCCATCAGTCAGTTAATCATTTACCCCAATCAGTTTCTACCCAGTATTTGAAGAAGTTTAGGATCCAGATTCTTAACATCAGTTAAAACTCTGATGGATAATGTCCTTATTCACATGAATTGACTTAGCCTCTTTTTCAATAGTGCAGATGCCTATAGAAAGAGCAGCACAGAAAGGAGAAATTCAGTGGAATAATTCTAATGAGGAAAAAAGGTGCAGGATCCACATTTTATGGACTGAGTTTTTTAAAATATTAATTATTGTAAACATTAAAATTCCACATAAAGTAAAACCTATATTTGAAGGCATGATTGGGCTAAGACTGCAAACACTTGTTGGGTTGGAAAACAATATGCTTTGATTTAACTTTCTTACTAACACTTGGTCAATTACTGGCATTTCTAGATAGTAATGAAATTATGCAAATGAAAATTCTTCAAGCACATAGATTTCTGTAGTTGAAATTCAGTTGTTGGCAGTAATAATGTCAGTATATTTTAACAGCATGCTTTTGCCTTTTCCTAGCAGTATTCTAAGACTATTACAAAATAATCCTGGTTCATATTTCTTTCAGTGTTAGTCTTCATACATAGTATGGTCAAAACTGCCATAACACCATCACAAGCACTCCAGAACCTGGAGTGGAAACCTGTCCCATAACTGAAATTCCCTGTCTCTCTAGCTTGTCATAGCTACGCTGCAGTCAGTGGAGATGAGCAGATTTACACTGGACAGAGTCGTTACCCTTGTACAGTCCTCTACTGCAGAGAGTTATTTTGAATACACACATGCCCTGGTTCAGTTGTGAAGATATTTCCAAATAAGGATGAAACAGGAACTTGTACAGAGCTCTCTCTGAATACATGAATCTCCCACACCAAGCACACTGTGAAAATGAGGTCTGATTTGTCATTTGTGCTTTTGTTAGCCAAAATGATCGTAAACCTTCTGTTTCAATATGAAAGATTGCAAGCTATATAGGAAAGGTGCAGGAGCCACAGGAGAAAACACTTACAGAAAATTGCTTATTGAAATCCCCACAGCTAGTAGTAGTCTAGAATAGGATCATTTGGTCAGTGAGGGTGTAAAGGGGTATAAGGCTAAAAACAGGGGGGGGAAATAGAGGATAAAATTGGCCTGAGAAAGGCTGTGACTGAATTTGGCTATTAAGAACACTCACTCTTATTTTACTGTTCTATTAAGTAACTGAAAAGACATAGCTAATAAAAGGCATCAGTTAGTTCAGCACAGACTTAGATGTTAATTAGGAACGTGGTAACTAGACAAAATTAAACTATGCAGTACATAGAGGGAAAGAGTGCAGGGCTCTATCTACATATACAGTCAGAATGAAAGAAAGAAAGAGAGAATCTTGTCTACTGATCCAAAATGTTCCCAGTATGTAGGAAAATGTGTCAAGTCTATTAACCAAGAAAGGCCAGGTTGCATCTGCATTTACAATGCATGTCCAGAGATGGCTGAGGTCAATGTTAAAGCTTTTAATGACCTAATTTGGCTTCGGACAAGGCCCACAATTTGCCAATGCCTAGTGCTCGGAGTAGTCAGAGTGCACAGGCACCAGAAAAAAAAGGAAGACAGCAGGACAGCGCAAAGCACTTTGTTTGCTGATCCTGTTCTGTGGCGTTCCTCTTTTCGTAAATGGCTTTGAGCCAGACAGTATCAAGAAACATACATTCTCATTCTAATTTCACACATACTGTTGTGAGGCTTGGTGGATTCACTGGGAGTGACACATTCATGCCACGTCTCACAGCAAGTCTTTTGTCATCTGCTTAGAAGTGTAACATTTCCTGCACAGAACAATTCATGCTGCTTTTTCACCCCTTCCACCCCTTCCAAACTTTCACAGAGGTTTTGGTCTTAAAACTAAGATTTTTGGTCCAGAGAGATCTATTAAAGCAGTTCTTGTTCTCAATCATGTGCTGGGAGCATACTGCATCACCTGGAGGATTTCTGTCAGGATGGTATATATCATTCCTCCAGATCCTTAAGCAAGACCTCATTTGTAAATTATGGATGTTGCATTATCTTCCCTTACAACATCCTGGTTTTTTTTTTACTGTGTTTTGTCTTGCCTCTTTGAGCGATTGAGAGGCCTGTATACATGCTGCAGGCTGCTGCTGATTCACCTCCAACTGTGGCATTCCCCTTACTGGCAGCTATTATATTGCCACAGAAGGCCTTTATAAGCTAGGATTTAGAATGAGTTTTTATATAGAGGCATCTATTATTCCAGTAGCTTTAATCAAGTCTTGCTCAGAATGCATGAGCACTTTCTAAATACATTATTATGTGTGCAGATGCTGCAGGAGCAGTATACCTCTTGAAAAGGACAAAACAGAAATTATTTCTGTTGAAGTAATTAAGTTTGCAATAGGTGACTAGCTATAATAATATACTTGAAATTGTACAAACCACTTGGATGGTGAGCCTCCTGTAGGACTGGTAAAGTATTTCAGACTTTATAACTGTGTATTTCTCCATCTATACTGCAAAGGCAGGTTATCAATGGGGAAGGTCATATTTTAAGTAAGAACGTTCCCTGAACCCATCTACTCTGTCTTGTTCTTATCATTGCCTAAAGGAAATTACAACAATTACTTAGCTGGGAAACTAATATTAAAAGAAATATTTATGTTTCCTTTAATATTTGGCAGGAAGAAGCAGAGACAGCTGGTATCATCTGTGTAATATCTTTCCTTTCACCCCCTGAAATCAGCAGCACCACAAAGGGCTCTGTCAATCAAGTGTCTGGAACTGTTGTTACAGTTCTGCATTATCTCTGGCTGGACTTTGCAGTAAAGCTTGTCAGAATTCATAGTCTGTTAATGACACAATCTGACCAAAAATCTTTTCTGGAACTTTACAGTTGGACAAAGTGATACAGTCAGATGTTCTGAAAAAAAAAATATGTTTTTAGTCATTTCCAGTTGAACAGCTAGAAATTTTCTGTCTCACCAACTTGCAGTGTAGTTCTTCTGAGCCAAGAGTGGAACAATTACATATGCTGATCAGTCCTTCCTCTGGCAAACAGTTCTGTTGTTATTGACGCATATATTCATATGCCTAAGTGACTATCAGCAAGAGCAAATTTTTCATATTTGGAACTTTATTCACAGTTTAATTTATTTATTATGCCTAGGGGAATATATGCCCAACAGAGTAACAAAGTAGGACTCTAGTAAGCTTCAGAACCCATGCGAGAAGACATATGTGCCAGGCCAAGTGAATACATCGTTACACCATTAAAAGATAGCACTTTATCCAAGAACTGTTCCCAGATTTGCAAGTATCATTCTTAAGTCATAAATCAGGGGTCTAGGTTTTTTTCTGAAAAATCCATTACTTTTCATATCTTAGACTAAAGGAGAACAATGACTAATAAACTGGAAAATACAATAATCCTTTGGACTTCACATTTACACTTTATGCCAAAAAGGCATCCTAGTTATTAAGTGGAATTTAAAAGGCAGCATGTGTGCACAAAAACTTGGCAATGACTTACTGATATAAGGAAAGTATAAGAGATCCCCTTAAAAAGCCTTAACGAATGTTGTGAGGTTTTTTGTAAAATAAAAAAGACTTGGCTTAGAACACTTCTAATATATTGTATCCCTGCTATTAGTCTATTGTAACAATCAAATCTTAGTTTTGCTGAAAACTTGGCATCTAACTGTCCCAAACTTTGGCATGTAGGAGAGGACTGGAAAGAAGCAAGCTGTTCTGATGATGACTCCAGTGCAAGAAACTAATTAAAACAGAATCCATGTTATATAGTTCAAAAGCATCTCTATTGTAAATCTAGTGAATCAGTTAATTGTTAGTATTATCACAGAGCCTAGAGGCACAGGAAATCAGGGTCCATTACGCTTGAGACTACATGAACACAGGAGACAGACTGCTCTGAAGAGCATTCCATCTAAATAGACTACTCAAAGTACGGGAAAGGAAATCATTGCCGTGGAGGAAATGAAGCACAGAGAGATTGCATAATTTGCTCATGGTATCTAGGAAGTTTTTGGAGGTGTTATGCACCACACCTAGCTATATGGGACATGGTTTAGTGGGCATGGTGGTGTTTGGTTGACGGGTGGACTCGATGATCTTAGAGGTCTTTTCCAACTTTAATGATTCTATAATTCTATGATTCTATATTATTTATAAATATATAGATAAAATATCCCTTTTATGTAGCATGAAATAATCCTTAATACATTCTAATCTGAATATGTTTTCACAACCTTAACAGTCTGCCAGGAGCTATCAGGCAATCAATGATGGAGTTACCTCAAGACTATATACTTTAAATCATCAGTAGTTTGACTTTATGAAGTGTCATATTTTACTTCAGTAAAAGTTGGAACTTTTGACCTTGTAATGAGAACACTCTTTTTGCAGTTATGTTCATAGGATTACATGTGTAAATAATAAAAAAAATTCATAACCACTCATTATAGAATATGGTTCACATTGAGAAAAAAAAAATGCAAAGAATTGACTTCCCTGTTGCAATCCATTACTTTTCTCCACCCAGAAATTGTACATATGTACAGACAAAGGTAAGTTGGTTACAGGTTTGATTTAAGACTACATGGCCTTTCTGTATTTATTGGGAACTGATATATGCCTAAGTTGGCTAGTTCTGCCACCAGATACCTCCTTAGGATCTCATTATGAGAGGTCAAGGTACATTAATGGCTTGAGAGGTCAGTTCAGTGTTGCCTAGGAACCAGTGATCCTGACCTACTTGTGTTTAAAATGGGCAAAGAAAGAAACATCCTTATCAGCAGTAAATATGTGCCCACTGCTTATAAACGGAAAATTTCCTAAAGCTTGAGGTAGTTCAACCAAAGAAGAAAGACAGAAAAAATATTAATTACAATTTGCAGTTCTTTAAGAATGTCTTAACAGCTAAAATTCCATAATCAAGAGAGAGGATGACATTAGATAAAATTTCATTAAGCAAAAGCAGCAATAAGAAATCATAGTATTTTATGAATGGAAGAGAAGGAGATGTGTTCAGCAATGTATATTTATTCAAAGTTAAGGATTTTAGTATGTTGATAAGGGAAGATAAGTAAACAAAGAAAGAAATCCATGGCTAATGGAGGTAATGACAATAAGAAGAATTGTTGCTATTTGTTTATTAATTTTAAAAAATGAAGAATAGTTTGAGTCCATAAGTAGATGGAGATAGATTGCTAAAAATAAAGCAGAAAAGCCAGAAGTGTTCAACAAGTATTTTTTTTCTGTATTTAAGAAATAACAGGATGATTGATTACAACACACAAGCATGATGAAGTACTTTCCAGACCATTAGTAACAGTGGAGGATGTTAAACAACATCTACTAGGTATAAACATTTTTTAAATCAGTGGGTTTGGCTAAATTGCAAACAGTACTACTAAATAAGCTAACGGTGGAGTTTTCTGGCATACTAACGCTCATTTTTACTAAATCTTGAAACATTGGAAAAATCCCAAAGGTCAGAAGACTATTAACATTTAAAGAAGGCAAGTAGATAGCTCATTGACCCAAGCTTCATTTGCTGTGACGTTATTTGGGGAAAAAAAAAGTCTAAAGAAACCTGATACGTTTTAAACACACATCTTCATTTTAGGGCACACATCTTCATTTTAGGGTGTGGGAAACATCTGAACTAGATTTGCTAGCTCCTTACAAATGAAGGATTCCTTTTCTTGCTGACTAGTGCAGAACGATTTTGGCTTCTCTAATTTCAAAGAACCTGTATCATAATCTTTTGTCTTAGAAAATGTTATGAAAGTTTTCAGTATGATCAAACCCAGCCTCTCTTCTTCAGCTTTTGAGAATAAAGGTTTTTCTTATTAGCCTCTTGCAAACCTTGAATACCTATGCATTTTGGGTATGTATTAGAAACTTCTTTAGGACATCTTTTAAAAACATGCCAAGATCAAAATCTCACAAAATCTGGTCCCAGTAAAATTTCAGATGTTGTTTTCTTGTAATGCAAGTTAAATTTAATGCATGAAATGTAAAATGAGATAAAAATAGCTCATCTTAGCAATTCCAATAATGACAAATAATAATAAACTAGACTGTACTGAGCTTCATTCAGATCTGTGGGACTAGTTCCATTTTCATGGTCAGTTTTCTTGGTAACTTTTCCTATGGGAATTCATTCATTCTGAAACAGTCAACACATAGGTGTTACACAAATCCTTATTTAGCAAACTACCGATTTTCAAAGTTATTGTTACTATCTTGATAAAGGCTCTCCTTTTTAGAATCTGTTTTCCCTAAAACTTTCTGTCTTTTGCTAGCCACAGAGTGTCTTCAACCTAAATTTACAGTACTCCTGCAATTACACTACTGCTGCTTCTTAAAGCAGGGAATTATCTGTCTTTGTATCCCCCAACACAATGAGCTTCGGCTCATATGTTTTCCTCTCATGACCTCAACTAAGATACAACCAAGTCACAGATTAATGAACTGTGAACTCCATCAAAGGGATAGTTTAACATACATTCTCTCCAGGGCCTTGTCCATCTGCAGGCAGATTCTCTGTATGCTGCAAGAGTATAATGTCTTTTGTCAACCCTAAGCAATCTGGTTTTCCATCTGTGGTCTCTGTATCTTCTTTCTGTTCATTAGCCTTAGGGAATAACTGATCACTCTTTAAGACTATGCCTTGCATAGGAACAATGCATCTCCAGCTGCTTGCTACCACTTCAGTTCTTTAACTGGAAGGCTAAACCTTGTATGCCTACGGTTAGCTCATCCATGGGTTATCGTGGCTTTCCATCTGGCCTGCTTTCACACTGTAAGTTCCTCCAGTAACTGTTGAAGAACTATTATTTTTTTTTCATCAGTGCCCCTAGGGGCTGTATTGATTACTTGGAAATTTAAGAGTGTGACTTCTATATCCTCCAAAGCTGATCAGTCTTAAAAACATGAGTACAGGAAAGAGTTATTATCACACCGTGTTTAAGCCAGCTGTGTTCTTATTAAAAGATATGGTGGTCATCACTCTGCTCTTCAGTATCTTCTACCTCAGCATGCTCTTTCCTTAATGAGCTGTCATCCTTTAAGTTGTGTTTCATTGTCTTCTATCAATTTTTGATAGCATCTTCATTAGATGTTAGGTGTTCAAATAGAACTTATTTCTTCATAATTTTACCTAATTTCCTTCCACAGATAGAATCAACATTGATCATCCTTTCACCTTTACACTGGAAAAGTCTATTTTTTTCTGCATACCCATTCTGACTAGCAAAACAGCAGCCCTGCTTCCTTTTGGATCACTTTCAGGTTGGAAAACCTTAGTACCTGCCCATACACTCTTGTTATCAAATCATATACAGGTTGGGAGGCATCTCTGGTGTTCATCTGGTCTGACCTACCTCCCATGCACAGCTGTGCAGGTGTGTCTATATCCCTGGTTCTTGGCACTGAGCTGCTGCTTTGCAGTCCAACACAGAATCATAGAATACTTTGGGTTGGAAGGGACCTTTAAAGGTCATCTAGTCCAACCCCCCTGCCGTGGGCAGGGACATCTTCCACTAGATCAGGTTGCTCAGAGCCCCATCCAACCTGACCTTGAAGGTTTCCAGGGATGGGGCATCCACCACCTCTCGGGGCAACCTCTTCCAGTGTTTCACCACTCTCAGCGTAAAACATTTCTTCCTTAGATCTAGTCTAAATGTACCCCCCTTCAGTTTAAAGCCATTCCCCCTTGTCCTGTCGCAACAGGCCCTGC
>NW_008795017.1:1580642-1605240 GCF_000699145.1 Aptenodytes forsteri
TCTATGTCATTGATGAAGATATTAAACAGTACCGGTCCCAATATGGACCCCTGCGGGACACCACTCGTCACCAATCTCCATCTGGACATTGAGCCCTTGACCACTACCCTCTGGATGTGACCATCTAACCAATTCCTCACCCACCGGACAGTCCACCCATCAAATCCATACCTCTCCAGTTTAGAGAGCAGGATGTTGTGGGGGACCGTGTCAAAGGCCTTACAGAGGTCCAGATAGACGACATCTGTAGCCCTTCCCATGTCCACTGATGTAGTCACTCCATCATAGAAGGCCACGAGGTTGGTCAGGCAGGACTTGCCCTTGGTGAAGCCATGCTGGCTTCACATAGCTAGCCAAAGTGCATTTCCAGCATTAAGAATCTCCGGTGGCAAGAGATATTTCTTGTTCTCCTTCTCTTTTGATGGATCATCTCCTGTTCTTTCTTTACAGGTTGTGGTATAGTTCTGTGAGGTGTCATGCAGCATACAGCACTGCAGAGTTGGAGAACTGCTTTATCCCAGCTGTTGCTGGCCAGCATGAGATAGCTCTCCGGGCTGCTCACGCTATTCTCCAGCTTTCTTCTGGCACTCAAGTGCTGTTTTTCCAGATGGGCTGTCCCTGTTCTCAGCTCCATTAATCATGATACTGGAATTTGGAGTCCATTGCTTAACTGGCAAGTGTAAAAGGGAGGACAGGGAGCTGTGAAGCAAGAAATTGTTTCTGGACATCTCGACTGACCTCCAGTTTGTTTGTTCTGTCTTACTTCCCTTTTTACCTGTTCAGCTATCTTTCCCTTTCATTTTTCATCATCTTCCAAAGTCAGCATGGTCTTTTCTCTCAAATCATAATTCTTAAGAAAAGGTAGTTCTTTATAACATGCCACATCTTTCTGTATTATATGCAAAAGTCCTCATGTGTCTGGGTCACTACTCTCCAATGTAGATGTTAGCTTTAACAATGCTTGTTTCTTGGCCCATTGCAGGTTGCCAGGTGCAGTCCCAGACCACCTCCCGTATTAAGCTGCTACACTGCACTAATACTCACTGCAAACTGAGCATGGAAAGCAGCCCATTAGCTCTGGTTGTGTACCAAACAATCACAGAGGGACAAAATATTTTATCTTTCTAAGATTGAGTTTGCACTTCCCACTTTTTCCCATTGTTTCAGAACTCTCTGACCCAGAAAAAAAGGGGAAAAGAGTGTGTGCTTATCAGTTACTTTCTTCTGCCCTTCTAGCACTTTAGGATGACATTGGTTTATGTAATTGTTTATTTGCAAAAAGTAAGAGGGCAACCCAAGGTATCTGTTACCACTGTGCAATGCTATGCCTCTCCTCAGTCTTCCCTTAGGCTGTGTTCATACTGAGGGAACAAAAGGTAGGAGGCAAGCATCATCTCCCTTCCATCACAAAAAGGAGGAAAGATATTGATCATACATACTACAGTCAGAAATCGATAGTTTTACATTCCCCAGCACTGCCCTGGTTTCTTCTTCTCTGGACTTCACTCTGTACACATTTCATCTTGAAAATCCCTCCTCATTTGGATCTTTGTTTTAGCAATAGAGATAATTGTCTTTGAAGGCTTTTGGAGTGACATCGTCTCTGCTTAATTTTCATATTTAATGTAATACAAAAGTCTAGAGTAATTTATTTCTCTCCTTTGACTATATGGGAAGTGTTGAATTTGAAGAACGGTTTTACCAGTTGTTCACCAGTTGCAATTTAGGCACAAATGAGTTGCACAACTTAGGTGCTTTATAGCTCACCCCTGAAATTCTGAATATACATCTTCCACCATCAGGAGCTTTATAACTTGATGTTGGAATAAGATTTCTCTTTCTGATTATACTTATTATATTTTACTTCTTTCTCCTCTAGGAGTTCTTGTTCCAAATTAAAAACAATGAGCAAAAATCTTTCCATTTGAGTGGAACATCTGCCTCTTATGATATGTTTTGATTCAGTTTTGGAGAATTTTGTGCATTACAAAAACATTAATTTATTTAGTTATATTTAAAAATGAGAAGATTCCTACATAGATATATCAAACTCCAAAAGTCAACAGAGACAATGAAAAATTTCTCAATTTTATTCTTATCTGAAATATTCATATTCTTCTCTTCTGAATTAAACACTAATGCACAATTTTTTCATGTGTGTATTCACATATGTATTCTTCAACTATGACAATCCCAAACTGTCTCCAAGAGCTCCCTTAAAGCATCAGCTAAGCCTTGTGCAATCTGTTCAGGGGTAACAGACTTTCAAGATAAGGAAAAAAGGATAGCAGGAGCTTTACTTGATACCTACTACATTGTAGAATTGCTTATAGTTTTGCAAAATCATTGTAAATTATGCTACTGCATCAGACAAGGCAGCATTTTCGATCCACAAAGCACTGTGTACATGACTACACAAAGTCATACATAAGGCAACTAATTTGACAGAAAGTTACTAACTACAGCAAGGTAAATAGACTGTGGCATTAGCATGATATACCTGGGAGTAGAACTGGCTCTAGTAAATAAATTTTTTTTTTTCTTCTCCTATTTTCCTTGTTTCCTTTGTGCCATTGTCACCTGCTGAACAGCAGTAGTAAATTATTAACTTCTACTGTTTCATAAGAGCACATCTCATTTTTTGTGGGGAACCCTGTGTTGCAGTACTTACTGACAGTTACTGACGGATATTGTTTGCACAGTCTAATGTTACAGCAATTCAATGTGAGATACTTCAGAACAACCTAATGTAGCAAGCAAAGCAAGCTGTTACCAGTTATTTTCTGTTTGTTCTGACAAAGATTAATAAAATAACTGAAAAGGTTCTTAAAACTGACACGACTCCAAGGGCTGTTTCAGTGGGACAGTTTTATTACCATAAGCTGATTTCAGTTAACTGAGATTGCCTCTCACTGTCAGCTTTGTCTCTAGACGTCTTGAAATGAACAGACTATGCTGAGAAAGGGGAAGGTCAGCTGTCTGTGCTGGATAAAAGCAGCAGTTGCGGGCTGATGCCGAGTTAGAGACACACATCAGCGATATGTCAACCAGCGATGCCAACTTTGCTAAAAGAAACAAAGTCAAGAGGAACAACTGTTAAAATCAAAGTAATTATTTCCAAGTTTGCAAAAAGAATACAAGAAGAATGTATTACATAGCTTTCCTGTAACTCAGCACCCACTCAGAAACACTTAATACAAAATCCTCATAATCGTGGATGTGTGATAGCTTAGCAGCACCTACCTAATTCTCAAATAATTCTAATTTTCAAATACAAGCTAACTCTCAAAAAATGTTTTCATTAACTGTGATAGTCTTTGAGCATGGTGGTATGTTCTTGTGGGAGAACCCCTTAATCCTATTTTAAAATTACCAGACAACAAGATTGTCAACATCATGTACCAGGGGCTAGTAAAAGAGCTGGATGGATTTGTATTTGGTCCTGAAAAAGATTTGCTATTTGATACCATATGTAATGCAGTATTTAATATATAGTGACTCCTAGGGGCTGCCCAGAAAAGTGAATGTTTTGAGGTCTTGATTCAACGTTTTTCCCTAAAAGGAAATAAATGCCTAATTTTGGAAAGGATTATTAAAACTTATATGAAAACACTGAATCCCATCACCTAAGAGATTACAAGTAGCAAGATGCAAGACACCATTCAGTAATTTCACATTCTTTAAGATGGTAAGCAATATTTAATTCACTTTTTGTCTGGTCAATCAATATAACGCTTTCAGCTATGGCCTCACCATGAAGAAAATATAATCTAGATTCATCAAATAGAAATATGAGATATGGCTCTAGCCAAATACCAAGATACATTATTTAAAACTCTAGTGAACTGCTTGCAGACATTATCAGGGCAATTTTAAACATTAATAAGTCAGTTTCAGAAAACAAGGAGATAAACCAAAATCACAGTGGTTGTCTTGTGGATTTTAGGGGTTTGTCTTTTTCTCTTCAATTCTTTATACATGCCTCTTTCTTTTCTCTCTGGCAGAGAAGAATGGTTTACACTTAGATAAAAGATGTAGATTCAGATTTTGTTCCCTGTTATAACACTGTCTACCCAGGGTAACATCCAGAACATGGCATTCCTCTCACATCACTTTCACAATGACTTTGGAAAAACTCCAGATTAACACTCACAGGAAAATAAACCTATTTATTATTTGTAGCTGCATTTTACTTAGTATCAAGATGAAATAACTGCAATCTGGCTGACTTTTTAAAGACAGGATTTATAAGATTAAGGAAGTATTCTGTTGAGAATAGGACAGGATAGAGACACATTCTTTATCATAATTATGACATCTTCAGAAAGGAAGAAGGAAATCCAGTTCAACTATAACATGTGTGATTGCTGCAAGAATCACAGGGAATTCTCTGGCCTGTAGGATGCAGAAGGCTAAACTCAAGGGTCCTGGCTTTTATTCTTAGATATATCAAAGGTCAGTGATTGCTCTGAGTCAGTGAATAAGTAGAGGTAGGAAACAGAACCCACTGAAGCGTGATCAATGAAAGAATGAGAGTAGTGAAAGAACTGGCTTATGTGACAGGTGAAGACACAGTCAAAGAGCTCATAGAATCATAGAAATCTTGAGTTGGAGAAGGATCAAGTCCAACTCCCTGTTCCTTGCAGAACTACCTAAAACTAAACCATATGACTAAGAGCATTGTCCAGACACTCCTTGAACTCTGACAGTCTTGGTGCCATGACCACTTCCCTGGGGAGCCTGTTCCAGTGACCGACCACCCTCTCAGTGAAGAATCTTTTCCTAATGTCCAATCTGAACTTTCCCTGACTCAGCTTCATTCCATTTCCTCGTGTCCTATCACTGGTCACCAGAGAAAGATCAGCACCTCCCTCTCCACTGCCCCCCTTTGAGGAAGTTGTAGACTGCGATGAGGTCACCCCTCAGCCTTCCCTTCTCCAAGCTGAACAAACCAAATGGCCTCAGCTGCTCCTTGTAAGTCTTGCCCTCAAGGCCTTTCACCATCTTGGTCACCCTCCTCTGGACACACTCTAATAGTTTGATGTCCTTCTTATATTGAGGTGCCCAAAACTCCACACAGTACTTGAGGTGGGACCGCACCAATGCAGTGTAGAGTGGGACAATCACCTCCCTCGACTGGCTAGCTACGCTGTGCTTGAAGCACCCCAGAACATGGTTGGCCTTTGTTGCTCCCAGGGCACACTGTTGACTCATACTCAACTTGCCATCAACCCAAACCCCTATATCTCTTTCCATCGGGCTGTTCTCCAGCCTCTAGTCAGCCAATTTATATGTGTAACCAGGATTATCCCATCATAGGTGGAGAATCTTGCTCTTGTTAAATTTCATACAGTTGTTGATTTTCCAGCTCTCTAGTCTATCCAGATCTCTCTGTAAGGCCTCTCTACCCTCAAGGGAGTCCACAGCTCCTCCTAGTTTAGTATCATCAGCAAACTTACTTAATGTACAATTGATTCCTGCATCCAGACCATTTATAAAAACATTAAAGAGCACTGGTCCTAAAATTGACCCCTTCAGAGCTGCACTGGTGACTGGCCGCCAGCCTGATGTAACCACATTTACTGTAACCCTTTGAGCCTGACCCATCAGCCAATTGCTCACCCAACGTATTATGGACTCGTCTAGCTGTATGCTGGACATTTTGTCCAGATGGATACTGTGAGAAACAGTATCAAAAGTTTTTCTAAAATAAAAACCAAAAACCACATCTCCTGGCTTCCTTTGGTGAACTAGATGGGTTACCTTGTCATAAAAAGAAGTTAAGTTTGTTAAGCAGGACTTTCCCCCCATGAACCCATGTTGGCTATGACCAATGACTGTATTGTCTCTCAAGTGTTTTTCAATAACTCCCAGAATAACCTTCTCCATGATTTTACCAGGCACTGAAGTGAGATTGACAGGCCTGTAATTACCAGGGTCTTCCTTCTTACCCTTCTTGAAAACTGGGACAATATTTGCCAGCTTTCAGTCAACTAGGACCTCTGCAAGATCCAAGACCCTTGAAAAATAATGGCGAGAGGTTCCATGATAATATTGGCCAGCTCTTTCAGTACCCTGGGATGATTCCATCAGGCCGCAGACGCTTATGTGCATCCAGCTGCAGCAGCAAGTCTCAAACAAGTTCAGAATTGGCTGGGAGTTTATCATTCCCAGGGCCCATCATCGGTGATAAAGATAGAGGTGAAGGAGGTTTTAAATGTCTCTGCTTTGTCTACATCTCTATTTGTGAGGTGACCGACCTCATCAAGTAATGGAGCAATGTTATGTCTGATCCTCCTTTTGCTGTTAACATATGTAAAAAGCTGAACGACCGTATAGCCGTTGTCATATCACATAATGTGGAAATGCAGGCGTCCCATTTGTACTTGCCAATGGCAATGCTAGACACAGAGTTTCCTTAACACTGTCCCTCATTTTTCCTCTGCCATCCATAAATCTACTTTTAACAGCAGGAATTGCCTCTTATCCCTACAGTAATGAAATCCAACTGTCAGCTTGTAAATCCATCTACTTAGCCAGATTATTTTCCCTCTAATCCATCTGAGCTAATTCTTTCAACTAAAGTCTGCAAAAGGGTGACTAATTGTGCTTAGTGCTTTCATGTTGTTTGTCATGTTCAAAACGTTAAACAAATGTTAATTAATTAACAAATTTACAGAGCTACAAATCTGCAAATCAGTCATCAGGGTTGTGTTTATTAGTTTATTAATTAAGGTTTCATCATTTGGATTTTATCACAAGTCTTAGTCTAAATGAATTCTTTGTTTATTTTTTGAAGGAGAGTTGCAAATGTAATCATAAAGAAACAGGACATTGTTTCAGAATATTATAAAGTCAAATGAAATAATATAATCTAAAAATGCTCAAAGGTTCCTACTCTACCTGGTTGTTCTATTTTTCTAACTGATGACTCTTTCCATGCTCCTTCATGATACAATAATGCAAGCAATAAATACTGTTGCATGTACAACTCACATCTGTTGTATTTACCTCTACAAGATCTTTTTGAACTGAAGAAATATCAGTTCTTCACCTGTAAAATGGCACTGAGGAATACTGAAACTAAAAATGCAAAGCATATCACTGAATTTTAAAGGGTTTACTCTTCCATCTAAGAAAAATTTCCAAGTCCCTAAACAAATATATCAATATCTTCTCCAATAGGCTTTCACTGTATATCTCAATTATAGTTTGTACTTCATGGCCATTCCTTACAGTATGTTGATGAGCATTTCTGCCTTGCAGAGGCAAGATGCTGCCTTTTCCAAGGGTGTAGACAGCCTAGATCTTTGAGGTGAATGAAGAGTACTCAATGCAAATACCTATCCTAGGAAGAACAAATCATCCTCAAAATACGCAATGATGTTTTTGATGGAGACTTCCGGTAACTGAGTGACATATTATGCAAGAGTGATGCTAGGAATCTTTTTTCTCCCATTTTCCTCTCCTATTTTGGCCCATCAAGTGTAGGAGAACATTTCTGCTGACTCAGGCATGCTTTTCTATTTTTTTAATGACAGAATAAGAATTTAGAACTTCCCTGTGGCCTTGAAAATCACAGTCATGATGTTTTCTAGTGTTTGTAGCAGTGTAAAAAAACCTGTGTAATTTTAGGCTAGTTTAGATGTAAACTTGGGAGAAGTAGTTTGCCAGGCAACACGTCCATGTTCAGTCTTTCACAAAACAAAAATTTGTGACTCTGTCTTAGGAGTCTGGTTTAGGTTATTCATTCTAGTCTGAAGGAATTTTCATAGACAGGAAGTGGACATGTACCTGTTAGGTAATGTTGATAAAGGGAGCTCACACAGCTTTTGCTACAGGAGTGCATCTCTGCACAAAATAAAGCAAAAGGCCCCCAAGCTAGGTCAGATACAGAGGCAGCTAAGATCCTTGTCAAGCATGATCTAAGATTAAGTTTTGCTATTTTATGTTTTACTTTGGTGGCATTGCTTCCAGCTTTGTAATCAAGAACATAACTGTATGCTGGAAGAAAATGTATGAGTTTTATTTTAAGCTACAGGGCTTAAAGTGGACACAAGTAATTTTGACAGGCACCAAGTTTGCTTCTCTTCTAGATAGAGCAAATAAATCATAGAATCATAGAATCACAGAATGGTTTGGGTTGGAAGGGATCTTTAATGATCATGTAGTCCAACCGCTCTGCCATGAACAGGGACATTTTTCACTAGATCAGGTTGCTCAAAGCCACGTTCACCCTGACTCTGAGCAGTTCCAGGGATGGGGCATTCACAAATAAACTACCTTTGCAAAAACATCTTTTGCAGTATTTACATAGACAGACTAGAGGAATCTAGATGCACTTATTAGTAAGCTGTAACAGCCAGGACTGGAGGAATGTTATCAAGCGCCAGGTGAAAGGGAGTTTGTCATCTGGAACGGGTAAAGAAGAAAGCTGTTAGGAAAAGCTCACAGCCAGAGGAACAATTCTTGGCAAAATAATCCAACTGAAGAGGACTATACTTAACATATTATAAACTTAAAATTAACAAAATATATCCTATAAAACACAGTGATGAACAGATTATCAAGAGAGCCATGTTACAGGTCTATCTCAAAACAGCAAGAGTCATCCCTGAGTGATATCAGTATATTTCAATTTATTTGAATTTCACTGGATTATCATGAAAGCTTAATAGTGGCATAGCCATTGTTAAGCAGTTCCTCTTCCATTACCTTGCTACTCTCCCAGCTGTTGGTTGACATTTTTTGTAGCTTTTATTTCCAAGATGCATAAAATTACCTCCTTGGTCTGGAGAATGAATTGCTGCTTATATTTGTTTTCCCCTCCTATTCTGGAAACCTCAAAATCATTCTTGTTGCTTATTATTACTATAATAAGAAGTAAGTACTGCAGCAGAAATGGCAAGCTGCTTTTCTCCCCTGTGAAATGTGACTCATATTTCTAAATATACTTTAATCTGTCATTGTCCCCTTGTGAATAAACTATAAGTAGCTATAAGTCCTATTAAAATACCGCTCCATCTAATCTTGTGATGGGTAACATGATCTTGTTAACTCTGTGTTCTTCCTCAGAAGTGTCAGACACCTTCATCTCACATTCAGTGTGACAGGATTTGCGAACATGCAGCATTTACTCAAAAAGACCCATATTGAATCCTGCCAAAAAAACCCTGTCCAAACCAACTCCATGAAATCTTAGCTATGAGCCAATGCCAAATGGCTTCAAAATTTCATTAAAACCCTTATTGAGCTTACTAGTTTATCCTGGAGGACTACAAAACAAGCTTTTCAGATTTCTGGAGTTTCTTGCTTTCAGTTGAATGAGAGGAAGAGTATTTTTTTTTTCTAGATATGACAAAATTTGTATTTGCAGTTCTTACCAGAATCTGAATTCTTCTACCAGAGAGCAAACAAAAATAAAACCAAAATTTATTGAATTTCATACTTAACCCCTACAACCAATACATTTCACAACAATTTCTCATATAACATGGTCACAGTCGTTTTATTCTGTTTGAGAAAACCAGGCAGATTATGTAATTTTGTCATCTCAAAATCACAGGAGGTGTAATTATAAATAAATCAAGATTAGAGCTGGTTAAAGTCATGACTCCCAGAATTCCACAAATGGAATTCAGCAAAACAAAAGACATAGAAATGGACTGTATTTTCTGAAACATTTACGTTTCACATAAGCAGAAGATTCATAAGCTTAAATGCTTTTATATCCATGAGGCAGAGAACTAGAAGCTCAGGGCCAGATGTCCACAAGGCACGTCACCATGTATGATATAGATATTTTTGAAGATAATAGCCTGGAAGAATTATTCCAGACCCTGGTTACTAAGCAGAGAAAAACCATAAAATTGCATGCAAAGCGTATTACTTCTTTATTCGCATTCCTCCACCCACTCCTCCTCTTCTCAAGTACATTGTTGCAGATTTAAAATAAAAAATATAAGTTCTGAGAACAAAAGAATGTGCAGCAAGTGATCTTCTCCTCCAAATCAACTTCCCCCCTAACTTCATTAGTTCAGAGAAATCATATTTTGATGATACATGAACACAACTTGCTCGCACAAACTTCAATTTTTTAGCTTTATACCTAATTCTGCTTTGTCAAAGAGACTTCTGCAGCTTGTTAAGGTAAGTAATCTGCAATATGTGTATCAGTCCCACCCAATATTGCACTAGCTAACCAGCCCTCTGTAGTGGGTTCCTTGGGGTAAACATTGTATTGGAGGAGTTGGTGGTCTTGGGCGAGGCACACCTGTTCTACTGGACCTTGTACTTAAGGCTTGAGAAGCCTTAAGTACTCTTAGCATGAGTAGCTGCCGTATAACCAACCCTCCCAGCATGCAACACTGTAAAAGAAGGTGCTGGGATGCCCCAGGCTGGTCAGTGCTGCACTCTGGTGGACGTCATGAAAGGGATAACATCCCTCCATGTAAGGAGAAGATATATGGTATTATTTGATACACAAGATAAAAGGCACCACAGTATGGGAGGGAGATTGAACCTCTCTGCAGGTGGGATCTGTGCAGCAAGCTGTGGGAATTCACCTGGGGTCCATATGATGCTGCATGAAAGTGGGGTTCCCAGCATCTGAAGGGAGGTAAGATTTACTTGCTAACTATATTTCTCTTCCTATTTCTATTGTATTGTTAAAGAGGTTGTAATTGTTACTACACTATTTGCTGTTGTGCCTTTCTGATTGAGATCCAGAAAGAACCCTGCACACTCCATCCCCCCGGTGCAGAGCACCCTCTGAGTCTTCCGTTTGCTTTCTGTGATGCAGATAACTACAGCATAGAGGGCAAAGTGACAAGTGTGAATCACTGCAGCTCGCAAAAGTGTCAGTAATTGACATGTAGCCAGGCAAGCCAAAGACAGACAGGTATAACTACATCCCCCATTGGTACAAACTGGCAGAGTTTCACTCAGTTTATCCTGTCTAGGGATTCTGATTATGAATATTTAAACCTTCAGGATATTTTCAAACGTGATCTAGTAAATATTTCCTGCTTTTCACCCCATGTTCTCCATTTTTCTACCTCTTTTTCTTAAAGCTGAAATTTTGCAGTGGCCCAGCATTGGTTTTATGGCAAAAATGGTTTATGCTCAAAAGAAGAAGAAAAGATTTACTTTTACCAGCTGTACTTTCTTTCCCGTATTGATGCTATAAGGAAGTGTTATGTTGTTAAACTCTTTCTAACTATACTCATTAAAAGGTTGCCATTATTTGGAGAGCTCTATGAATGGAAATTATTGACCTTAATTCATTTCAGACAAGTCAATATTATAAAAGCCAGTATCACAGTTGACAGTAATTAATACTTATTTTTTCTTTTTCCCCAGAGAGTCGACATAATGAATGACTGAAGCCTACCATTTGCTATTTTAAATATTGTACTTCACTTACGTCTAAAAAGAACAATATAAGATTGTGATGATATAAGATGTGCACTCTAAAAAAAAAGTAATAAGTACAAACAAATTGAGGTTATCATCCTAAAAATCTTAAAATCTTTTTAAATAAACAAGCGAACTGCAAAGTGCCCAAAGGTCCATATTTTGATAGTTTGACATAAAAAGAAGTCTTCCTCCCAAGAAGTGTTCCCTTCTAGAACAGGATTAAAGTAGCCTTGCAGTTCAATGAATTTTTGCCTCTGCAGAGAATCTCAAGTCTCCAGACCAACCACTCCAGCATCTTTCATTAAAGTCATTGAAAGCCAAAAGCAGGTGGGGGCGGCAGGTTCCTATATATTTGCAAGCCTCAAAAATTCCATAGCTAATTGAGTTGTTCAGTTCTTCCTGCCTGCTCTCTAAAATGCACCTTTCACAGAAGAACTAACTACGCTAGTCTAACATGAACATTTCACTTTAGTCCAATTATTTCCTGCATAAAGAACTGTGATTTCATAATAGCAAGTTAGTGTAGGAGAATATACTGGAAAGCCCTTACTACATACCATGTATCAAGATTAATTATTGCACTTAGCCTAAAGCACATCAGGTTAGTCTGTGTTATCATTTAATTATCTTCCTAGTTATCTTTTAATTATCCTGTTTCCCTACTACTGCTAATATATGTAGCTACTATCCTGCATCTCTTTCCTTTACACAGCAGAACACACATTGCTTTTGAACTGCAGCACAGCTTGTGCCAATGTTTTTTAAATGTTACCTGCATTAGAAAATCTTTTCTTTAAAACCACAGATTTCATCATGGTAGAATACCATCAGCACAGTAACTGATCAGAGTAAACAGAGCGTTTAATTATTTTGTGAGAGTTGTTATAATCTGAAATGTTGCACTGATAATTGCTTTCCCTTTCATATATATCTTTTCATGCATTGGGCAGAATATTGGTATGTGAAACAGTCGGGATTGACCTTTCACTATCCACTCATTCCCTCCCCAGTGAATAAAAGATCTTATGGGATAGATTCTATAAGAGCAACCCACACATTTTTTGGGTTGTTATTGTGGAGAATGTTTTGCCTTAGTGCCTTTTCATTTTTTTCAACAGGAACATTAACAGGCAACAAAACAATAAAGTCTAATTTCATAACAAACTGCAAGAGATGGTTGCTTGGGCAGTGCATGTTGGCAGAACTTTACCTTTCTCTGCTACAGAAGGTGGATAAATTAGCAGAAATAGGGGAAAGCTGGATAATGCTACAAATGTTTAAACATTGGTGACTATTCAGTGTGAGTTACGCTAAAATATCAATTGCGAGGAAACTGAATGTCATGCTTCATTGGACAACCTGATAATGGAGACAGTGTAGTGCATTGTCTGTTTATTGTTAGTTTAGCAAGAATGGTATGCTTCACATAACAAAGGGAATAAAATTTAAAAAAACCCCAACCAACCAAACAAAAGAGGTACCTCTCCCAGAAAGCTTGCATAAGGCTTAGCTAGAGATAGGAGCTTCACTGAAGGTACATGTGCACAAAGTGTGTTAGCCTGATAAATGGTAACTGACAACAATCCATCAAATATCAACAATCAAATATCAACTATCAACAATAACCTGATTACTAGCCCCGGCTTCAGCTGTCAACATCTTGTACCAAACCTGAAGACATTTAAGGAGAGCTGACACTGAAGGGACTCAAGAAGGCATCGAAGAAGGGCTGCTATATTTCTGTTTTCCTAGATATACACTATTTGTATGTTTGGCAAGCACATCAAATATAGCACATAAAAAAGAGATATTTGTTCATTTGTCCAGAGTTTCTGGATGTTTGGTACCTTGCTGAGAACAGAATTACTAATGCCAGCAAGGTAGCTACATAAATTCCCAGATGGCCACCCTGATGCCTGTCACACACATAAACACAAACTGCTTCATTGAGTATTCACATAGTGTATAGAAAAGGCAGGATGATTTCCTCCTTTTCTTGACTTAGAAAAGTGATTTGAACTCAGGTCTTCTTACCAAAAAGTGCTGGGAGTGCTAAAGAATACCTTATCACAGGGGGTCTCTTCAGCTTGCCAGTTAAAGCAATGCCACTCTGCTTGAAAAAATTAAATGCTCATTTTGGCTACAGCTGTGCAGGCCCATGCACAGCCCTTCTCCCTCTCACTGCCGTTGAGTATTTAATTACTTGTTCAGCATAGAACATCTTCAGAGCAGTCCCTGATCCAGGAGCCCTCAGCCAGCTCTGGAAGAGGACATCTTTCCCGACTACCAGCAGAGAGAGCTTGGAGCAACCAGCTTTGGTCTCAGGGACATGTGTCCTCTATCGCTACTTGACTCTGTGGTACTGAGCCTAACACACTGGGGTCTATATGCTGGCACTCTGAGCTAATTCCACACTCCTTCCTGAGAAACATTTTTACTCTTTTTTCTGCACAGCCCCCCAGAGCTATGCAGGGAAAGGATCTCATTTAACCTTTTGCTTTGAAAAAGGAAAGATGCTGCTAAAGGGTATACTGTACAGTATTAAAAAGAGAAAACTCTACTTACTGGAGACATTGGTTTATGTAGCACTTGACATCAAAACATGAGGAGAAAATTGTAATTCAGAATGTTTTCACTTGTCCCTCTAATAATAATTGCATGTGAAATTGTGTGCTGCAGTGGCACTGCTTTTTGTCAATTAGTATAAGATGAAAATGCTTGTTGAATCCAATTCTGCATGGATCTATGCTAATTTCATGGTGTGTTTCCAGATTATATCCTTCAGTTTGACAGATTTTGTGAAATGTTATATGGCAACGTGATTTATTTAGTTGGAGATGCTGCCTAATGAGAAAAGTAATCAGTCCCACTAGCCTTTGCTTTCAAATATCAGTTCCCATTAGAGACATTTCTGCAAACCCTTACTGCTCTTCAGTCTATTAAGTGGAGATTTTCTGACTGAGAAAACTTTCCAAATCCACACATCATAATTTAACTGAAATATAGTTACTTTCCCCAATGCATGTATTTCCATTTCTACATTGTGCTAATAGATTCTTTTTGTTGTTAAGATTTAAGCAAGGATTTTCTCTCCTGTTAGCCAATTATTCTCATTTGGTTGATGCGGCAGTGGAAGTACAATTAATCCACAATCTGTGATGATGCAGCCATTGCTATGACAGTACCTTGTCACATTTGTTTTATGGAATGAGCTGTCGAGCTTTGTCATAAGTCAGAAAATTCTTCACTAATATTTAACACTTTTAAGTTTAACAGAAATTTACAGATATTAAATAACAAATCATTATAGCAGTCATGATTCATAGACTGGTATTATGTTCCTTATCCTATAGATGAGTGCTATAGTATGTTTTCCAGTATCACCATTCAGTCAGCTGGAGAACTATGTAAAAAACTAGACTCCTACCTCCTAAATTTATGTTAAAGACATTGTTTTCCTCATTCCTTCACTAGTTGCACAGTATTTATAGATGTAAACCAATTGGTAGCTTAGTCTAATGTTACAAGAACAAATTACTGTGCTATTTTTCAAAGAAAGGGGAAGCTAAAGGACTACTTTTACTACTATTAGTAGTAGTAGTACTAGTACTACTACTACTACTATAATTTAAATTCTTGATATTGTATTTTACCAATGGTGAGAATTTAGCAACAAAAAAGAAAATACCAAAGCTCACAATGCTTAAATCTCAGAGCAGCTGCAAATTAAGAAATTTGAATGACTGCTTTTATATGAAGAGAAAATGTAAAAACACTTTAGAGCAACATGTATGATCTTACCCTAAGTGCTTCACAAAGTCCAGATTACTAATTATTATGCATCTACTGATAATTGCAATGATTCTCTTTATTGTATAGCAATAAACTTTTTAGTATGGACTATTTGCAGTAATACTATTATACAAAGTGCTATATAGTTTTAAGAAAGTTTCTTCTCAGTTCCTTAGTGGAATTTGTAACAACTCCCCAAAATAGATCATTTATTTATCTGACTTTTTTTTAATAAACTTTTGTAAATAATCTGAAGTGTTTTTTTCTTTTACACAAAGCTGTGTAGCAGCTCACAAATTTCATTACCATTGCTTCATAAAATGTCAAAAGGACCAAATGCACCGAACCTGTTATTATGTACACGACATACCTAGTGTTATTAATGGCAAGTTCCTGTAATAAAATGAGACCATTTATCTTTGTTCAAATCAGATCCACATGCCCAGACTCAAGAGATAAACAGGCTTCCTGAGTGTACTCTTGTATACCGAATCATTAAATTTCACGTTAAAGATGACATTCAGAAAACAATATTGTGTAAAAAGGCTATATTAAGAGAACAATAAAAATGACTCAGAGAGTTTAAAAGAGCTTGAATCATCTTATATTCCAATATTATGCAGATTAATAAAAGCTATAAATTCTAATTCAAGCAACCCAAACATTCAACACACTCAAAAACACAATTCTTCCTTTTTTTTCATCTCTTCCTGTACTCCCTTCCCCTTTTTAAATAAGCTTTTTTTTCTGTGAGAAGCTGAACACATCAAACAGTTTCTTCTAGAGCACCTCCAGCATGTGCACTCTGAGGACGGGTAAACCCAATCCACAGGGGCTTTGCTCTGAGAATTTCAGCTGCTTATTCTGCAGGAGGTTTGCTCTCCCTTTCCCTTTAGAAATAAAGCACAGAGGAAATTGAATTTTCAGAACCTTGGGCTCTTGGCTAGCCATGAGCACCATAGACCCTCTGGACTCCTACCATGATAATTATGTAATCATCCAAGGAAAGAGCTATCTATCCTTCTGCATTTTAAGCACTTACCTGTGGTGCTTGATTTAAGAATCTCATCATTAGAAGGTCTCCCATCCTCCCTGAAGTGCTCTTCATGAATGGTCTAGAGGGAATTTAAGACACAATCCCTCTCTGAAGAGGACTTTCTTCCTCCATTATTATAGAAAAAGTGCAGGCATCTAAGTTAAGTGCTCAATATGAGTACTATGTATATACTCAAGGATATACTCAGGAATGAACCTTTCCTTTTTTTACTTGTAAGGCTTACTCTGTAAACAGATACCTCTTCTGCAGAACTTATCACGTGAATACATAGCAGAAAGGGTGTCAGTACATTCTTATAGTCTTATTATTCATATCCTCTCTCTATTACTGGGCTTGACAGACCTTCAGTTTAACATACACAACAGTTTGTATGTTCTTATATACCTAGTGGCTAATTTCTCAGTGTGATAATGCAGAGTTCAAATAGGGAAACGTTGGATGTGAGACATATATGAAAATTTCAGCAATCCTGAGCAATGTGAAGTTTGCATGCTAGTAAATGTGTTTGTAGGAAGTGATAGTGTCACAGCATTAAAATTCAAGACACCGTGATTTGGAAGTGAAGGAGAATTGTGAATAGAATGCAATAAGAAACAACACAATTTAGTAGTAGGAAAGGAATCTTAAAGCGCCTTAACAAAAGCAACACTAAAAAAATTGTTTTTAAGGGACAATGCATCTTCATAACCAAGAGGTATTCAAAGATGTTATGGGTGGAAGAGAAGCTGATATTAAAAACCTGGTAAACAATCAGAATACAATAGGACATTAGTTAAAGATTTCAAAAAAGAAAATGACATTTTACAGCTTCAAATCTCAGTGGGAACATTTACTACCAGCACAAGATACTGTAGGTAAAAGATACCCAATTACAATATTGCTTATTTCATAAGTCGAAAACCTGCTAGAAGGGCAGATTAAGCAAAGGACACCCAATTAACCAATGAGAAGGTTTGAGACAATGCCACTTTCTACTAACTATGTCATTAAACTTTATGGTGTAGAGCTTACCTTTCCGTCAAACAAACGAACAAAATGGGACAGAAACTATTAATGAATAAATACCCCATCTCTTTAAACCTCCTCCTGCTCTCCTTCAGAATCTTCCACCCAGTGTAATTTGCATTTAGATAAAGAAGGATAAGAAACTGAAGAACATGCAGGAAAATTACCCATTATTTTGGAGTAAGTATTTTGCAATGACTATTCCATATTCTGTCCCTCTATGGAGAATTTCATTCTGAAAAAAACTGAAAGGTGCCATTCAAAAAGGCAAGTAACCACTATGAAATTGCTCTGGAATAGAAGTATTTTGGTCAAGTCAAATAATGGAAGATAAACTATTGTAGAAAAGTGATCAGTTTTCTTCTTGTAGACCAACACATTCCTCGTGTAGAACTGGTCTTGCTGCAGGATCCCAAGTGAGAAGCCCAGGTTAATGGTTAACAATGCTATAGATGAGGACTTGAGTATTACTATTTTGCAAAAACAAACCCCAAAAAATCCCCAAAGAAACAAAAAAAATGTAATAAAAAGTGTCTACCTACTCCTGACTCCCATTATAGTTGATGAGAACAGTGAAAGCAGCTGCAGAAGGAGTTAACCCTGTGGATAAATGAGAACCAAGTATCAAAATCACAGAAACGTCAGAGATTAAGACACTGTTACATAGATGAGACAAAAAAGAGAGTTATGGCAAATACTGAGAGCATTAGAAAAATGAAAGATATTAAATATATAAAAATATTCCACTATTGTTAGTGGAAAACTTCCTAACAGAAAATTTTGTTGCTTTGTAGAATACTTACCCTGGAAAAGTAGATAAAAGTAAAACTGCTTTGAAAAATATTAAAAAAGAAAGAATTATCAGTAAGATTTTTACATCTATTTTCCTTTTCAGTATCCTATTAAATCAACAGTCAGACTTAATTCAACTCTTGGCAATTTTCTATTTCTTTTTGTTTGCATTCAGTATTTAAGTAGTCCATAAACATAACTTCAGGTATGTTTCTGGTTAACCAGCTATGTCAGCAGTTTGTTATTGGAGTGCCATATAACAAATTCTCTAGTTAGGTTTCCTGTAGCAACATTTGTCTAACGAATTACTGTGCATCAGCTGCAGCGATTCAGTCCCAAGATACAAGGCAGTACTCACTTATAAAGAGCATTGTGGAGATGCTAACAGATAACTACACAGTCATTAGACTGAATATATCCTTAGGATACAAGGAAAAAAAACATTTCAAACACAGAGACTGCTTTAGAAAACAAGGTTTTACAGAACTAATACAAGGGCAGAGTACACTGCTCCAACAGGCACCTTTATAGCCAAGCTTAGAAATAATTCCAAAGCTAAACTTTTTTGTTTACTTCTGAAAGCACTGAAAAGAGCAGATTATGCCTTCATGATTTATCAGGAGTAAAATTTCAGCTCACAACATTTCCACTAACTATACTGGAATTAAGTTACTTATAAAAAGTACTCAGACTCCTATAGTAGAGTGGTGAAACCAACTCCAGAGAAGTTTCTCTTCTGCCTTTGCTCGAACTCCTTGCCCAAGAGAGGGAGGAAGCACCTTGCTGAGTCTCACATCTATCTTTGGGAGTATGATGGGCAGCAGTTGTGTAGGCAGTCAGCACATACACAGTACCAAATTAACTGGACAGAGTGAAGGGATTTCTCCCCTTCTTTCAAAGAAGAAAAAAAGGAAAAGTGTAATCCAGTCTGTTCAGTGCTGTGCTCTTGGAAGCTCAGAGTGGAGTTGAAATAGGCCCATATATGCTCGTACCAGCAATTTTCAATTATCATTGAAAGCATTTTTCTGAATAGTCTAACAAAGTTAGACTAACAAAGGTTATGTTACATACCAGGACTTTAATTTTACCATACAGACCACCAAAGAAGAATAACACGCAGTGATCTGCTGAAAGGAATGCAAGCTGCCAACCAGGGAGAGAGAACAGATCTCATGCAAGTCACTGAAAGTCATTAAAACCTTTCTTCTGCTCAAACACACTTAAAAAATGCAGTCTTTATAAATAGTTTCTGATGCAGTCGTCCTTAAGTATAAAATCTACTTCACTTTTATCTCAGCAAATGCTGCTGCTCAAGCCTAGTTTTTAAAGATGCTTGACTATATCTTAAAAGAAGTGCTACTGTTAGGTCTAACTGATAATTGAACATCATCATCTAGGTCATGTTAAGTATGGATTTTCAAAAAAATCAAATTCTCCCCTGTCAACTGATGAAAGCTGTTTTTTGATAGAAATCATAGTGCAAGCTGTCTAGATGTCTGGAGCAATTAAGTTCACTGGGTTGAATTCTAGATCTGACCTGGCATGTCTTTCTACTTCAAATACCAATTAAACTTTATCAGCTAAAGGGGAGCTATTAATGAGGCAGCATAATGGGTATTTTTAAGAGACGACTGGATATGTACAGGCACTACAGGCTTGACAAGTGTATAAGACTAAAGAATGTCCTGAGATGTGAAGGCCCTTCTGCAAGTTTTCTGTGTTACCACAGGTAATATTGGTACTGCTACTGGGTGTAATTTGTTGATGACTTTATCTTACTTATCTATCTGAGAGAATGAAGCAACTTCATTCACCTGCATAAACATAAAGATGTTATCAAAAGCTGATAAACCCAGTAAAACAAACAAACAAAAAAACCCAAAGAAAGAGTAGGTGGGTTTTTTTTTTAATTGAATTAAACCACAGAACCCTCAGAAGAAAGATTTGCAGGATAAGTTCTTAATTGCTTCCACCTTTATTTCTTCAGTTTTATTTGGGTATTTTTGTTTAATTTAACACTCCAGTGAACTATCCAATGAAAAACTACTCGTGTCAGATATCAACTTTCACATTTTCACTTAAAGCAACAAATTAAGGCAGTCAATATAAATCAATTTATTTTTTTTAATGATTTCCAGATGTAGGCTCCAATATTTCACGCATCACTAAATCTATCAAGTAACGATTGTTTTCTTGGAGCTAATAGAGATGGAACCATTCATTTTTTTAGTGTCTTTTTCCTATGATGATGTTAAGTTTTGCCTTAGCTGTTTCAGACAGAAATGAATGGCTCCCCCAAGGCAGAAAGAATCTGTAAATTTAGCTTTGCATTCCGTCCCAAATCCAATTATTATAACAACCCTGCTACTACGGTTATAGTTAAATGTTTGTCAGTGTTTCTATTATAACCCTTTCTGTGGGAGTTTATAACTCAACCATTAAAAAAAAAAGTTTGCTCCAAGCTAAACCTTGGCATATATGGTTTCAGCCCAGAATACATTAAAAGAACAAATCAAAACAATAAACTTGCAAAGCTACCTCCCCTGCCCCAACTTTCTAAAATCCCTCTTTGGCTCTTTTTAATTTTTTAGAAGGGGAAAGGCAAAAAGTTTCAAAAAATCAAAAACTGAAAAAGAACATTCAAGCCTTCATTTATCTCATTTGAAAGTCAACAGCAAAAGTCGAGCAACATCTGGATCAAAAATGCGGGAGCAATCCATCTCTGTGTAAAACTGATAATTTCAGCATCTGCCTGGATGCTGCTACGGCTGCAGACTGCAGACTACCTGATGTTTCAGTGTCTCTGCTTTACCCATCTGAAGCCTGTTACAGGCCGCTGTATGGGATGGTTAATACTTACCTGTTATAGTTACCTGATCTAAACATTGATACATGCTAAAGAGTGAAGTGACAATAGAAATATAATCAAAAGGCTTATTCGCACATTTTAAAAAGTCCTAGTATGAAGCTATAGAGAGTAGATCTGTAGGGAGAACTACAGTGGTAACACTGTCAGTGACACATCCAGTTAGCATCCTGACCCATTGATACCTGATATTTTTTAAAATCAATATCACCATAACATATCAAACTATGCCTTTGCTTATTAACTATAAATTAAAATCTATGCATCTTCCTCTCCTCTGAAAAACAGCACTCATCAAGCAATGCAGAAGAACAATTTTGGACATGGAGAAGTCAATACCTAGGATGGGGATAGGAACAGTCACAGATGTGGTCTTAAAATATAGCCAGGAGCAACCTGTTCTAATATATATATCACTTACTGAAAGAGTGCACTGGGGAACATTGGAATGAACTATACTACCTTAGGATGCTGGAGAAAACATTTTCAGAGCGCTTTGATTTTCGGCCTTTTTTTTTGTCGTTAGTTGATTGTACTTGTTTCTGTGTAAAGCATTATTCATCCTTTATTTTGTTGATTTTTTCTAAATTACATCAGGAAATTATCAGAGGGCTTACAGTTACAGAAGCTCCCCAAGTTTGCTTGAATAGCTCAATAGCTTCTGTCCAATTTGCCTTACTTTGAAGTTATAAGGCTTCCTGTGCCATTGTTCTGTGGCTTTAGAAGTCCTCATATTCTCACTACAGATTAGACTCAACTAATTAAATGTGTCATCAGCAGGCTGTCACCCCAGCATGACCTTTTACACATCCTTAATTAATACATAAAAATCTACTAGCCTGAGTACAATACTTGCTCTCCCCCACTTAACCTTTTAGAATCCTGAAATAGATCATTTAAACCTCTCTCTGGTTTTGGGTTTTTGTTTGTTTGTTTGTTTTCTTCTTTTGTGTTCAACTTTTAATTCCATTTTTACTTCCCTTGCCAGGGCTTGTTAATTTCCTTGAGAGTATTTTACTTTTTTCTCTTATCTTTTATGAGGTCCAAGTATTTCAGTGGTCTCCTTATAGTAAGTGAACTTATTATTTTATACATGTGGATGAAGTTGCCTGGACTGAGTTGGCATACATCCTTTCAGTTCTAGGAATCATACAAGTTACACCAAGTGAGGATGTGATGCCATGTGTTTTATACAACACATGTATGGCAGTCTGAGATGGAGGTAGACTTATCTTCGTGCTTCAGATTTCTTATCTTCTGTTGGACTTCATTATTCTGCTTGATTGTAAGAGCCTGTATTTTATGATTTAATTTAGTACAATTCAGTTCTATAATGTAATCTATTCAGCCTACTCATTATTTCCTGAGGCTGCTACAGGGTATATAGAATGACCTTGCTGTGAGATGTAAGAGTATTAACATGCAATATTTCAGTGATTTAATTTACAATGCTAAGTTCTTGCTCTGTGTGAATACAATCTAAATGGCATGAGGAGCTCTTAGAAATGTATGGAAACACTGTTTTTTATTTATACTGCTTTGATAGGTTGTCGCACCACAGAGGCTAAACATACTTGTAATATCCCTCGTCCATATTTATTTGCACTTCATTTTACAAGGAACTCACACAAACAATGAGAGTTCCCTGATATCATGCTGTTGTGGTTTAACCCCAGTTGGCAACTAAGCACCACACAGCCGCTCACTCACTCCCCTGCAGAGGGTTGGGGGAGAGAATAGGAAGGGGAATGCCTTCTCTATTGATACGATTCTCTTAACTCAGTGGTGAAGTTGGCCTAAAACATTCAGTTCATCTCACAGCTCTCAAAGTCCCGAGGCAAGGATGTTAGTGTGAATAAAGAAACTTCATTCAGAGCTTATCAGTGCCATTCTGTATTCTGTATATGTTGCAAGTTGTACCAGAGAAGAGTAAAATGCCAGGTTCCATCAGAAGGAGTAACATTTAGTTACCAAAATGAATGACTTTATGACCGGTGGAGATACCACAACTAGGAAACAAACTGTGCTCTTGTCCTGGTTTTGGCTGGGATAGAGTTAATTTTCTTCCTATCATCAACATTATTCTCATACTAAATCCAAAACACAGCACTAAACCAGCTATTAGGAAGAAAATTAACTCTATCACAGACAAAACCAGCATACATACTGGCTCATTTTGCCAGCCATATGAAGAGAAGGCTTAAAACCTTAGGAAGACCTTCTGAAAAGTGCATAGCAGTGACCCACCTCTTTAACCATTTAAATCGGTGCAAGAGGTTCTAGTATCATCTTCCATGTGGATAGAGTTTGGTTAACATGGACGCATTTTCAAAAGTCCTAGCTGACATTCAAACTTGTTAACCTGATGCAGTGAGATCTTGAGTGCTATCTGCAGCTCCTCCACGCTGAAGACTGCTGTTGTGCACTGGTCAGACAGGTCCAGCCTTCTTTCTACATAGCTAAAGTATGCAAAATGCAACTTCTTAAAACATCCTTCAAAATGTGAACCAATTGAGCTAGGTGACTGGGAATCAGGCTGTTGTGTAACACTATGGGTGGAGGGAAGAGGATGAGCTTTCTAATGAGGAAATTTGCTTGAAAGGACTTTCCTATAAGGAATGTCTCAGAGCTGTCACCAAACACCATAAACCCTCCCCACCATGAAATGCAAAATGGTGATGCCGTTGCAGATACCAAAGCACAGGATATATGGAAGGCTTGATAATTAAAACTTAAGTTTTCAGTGTAACAACTTCTGAGACTAGGTAAAATGAAGATCTACTTGTAACTCAAGAAAGTAATCTGCCCTGAAATAGATAGCTAGACTTCCTGTATAATGTATGAAACATATTAAGCTTTTCATAATGGATTTGCATTTTTAACAAGAAGCTGTGTGAGGCAGCCAATATAAAATCCAGTATAAAAAAGCATGCCCTAAATCTTGTTTCTTTCTAGTACTGAAATGTCTCTCTCTATTCAGCACTCATAGCCTTATATCTTCTCCAGGAAAAAAGTATTTAAATCCTGTTTTTTAAAACATTTGGAGACACTAAACTGGAGCTATTGCATTATCCTAGGAAACAGGTAGAGGTGATGGTGACTTTCATACACCTACCAACTGAAGGGTTTCAACAGTCTTCCAGGACTTGAGAAAAATCTATATCCATAGGAAACTGAATTTATTTATTTTCTTTGTGCAAGGAGACTCTACTCTATACTTTCCCAGGGAAGTGTCCAAACCATAATGATTTTGCCCTATCACTCTCCTGGGGAAAATGTTTCATTTGCATTAAATAATGAGAACTTCTGTAGCCCAAAAAGGGAGAGTAAGCCCAGATTTATGGTCTTTCAGTACAATCTCGTTAGGTCGTGCAGAGAAGAAATGAGAAAGGCAAAAGCCCAGCTAGAACACAATCTGGCCGCTGTCGTTAGAGACAACAAAAAAAGCTTTTACAAATATATTAATGACAAGAAGAGAGCCAAGGAGAATCTCCATCCTTTATTGGATGCAGGGGGGAACATTGTCACTGAGGATGAGGAAAAGGCTGAGGTACTCAATGCCTTCTTTGCCTCAGTCTTTAACAGACAGACCAGTTATCCTCAGGGTACTTGGCCCCCTGAGCTAGAAGACAGGGACGGTGAGCAGGAAATAATCCAAGAGGAAGCAG
>NW_008795017.1:1607186-1608162 GCF_000699145.1 Aptenodytes forsteri
GCTTAGTTGCCGACTGAAATTAAACCACGACATATTCTCATGTACAGAACATTAAAGAAGAATTTGGGCATTGTTGTATTGCAATTGCCAATTTACAGACAAAAGTCTGTGAAATGTCTTGCACTGTCAAGTTTAACTTTTTGAAAGACTCCTATTGAAAAGCAAGGTCAAATTGTAATTTTTGGAGGAAAATAGGTTTTGTGAACTCTGTCATCACTTCATTTTGCCTCTATGCAAAGAAAATTGTATCTTATGTTCCAAGTCACAGTACATTTATTCTCAGATAGTTTTACACTGCATTCACCACCAAATATTTTCTGTCAAAATGTTTATATCAACCATGGAACTGTTACAGAAAGTAACTATGCTTCTATGGCTTGGAAGAAACAGATTTCATCTGGGGTTGGCACATCTTTTGTCTCACAGCGTAACTGAAATATATGTCCAAAGGTTTAAGTAAAGTGTAGTGATCAATAAAGCAGGAGTACAGCTATTTCTGTACTGTTTAAATAAAGGTTATAAATCCCCCCCCCCCCCATTCATGATATTACTTGACTCCTGATAACACTGAAATCTAAACAGGTTCTTCTATGGATTTGAGCATCATGAAACTGAAGCTCTTCAGACATACTAAAGAAAATATTTTCAAAGCATCATAGTAAACTGGATAAAAATTATTACTTCCAAATTATAAACTAGGAATTAATGAAGATTAAGAATATGGGCAAAATATAATGTCCACTGGAAAGGCTCAGATTTATTTTTGCATTTATATATTCAAAACCTCAGGGTTTGAATATAAAATCTTTACAATAAAAACCCTATGCATGAATTCTAAAGCATGGCAGAGGAAAAAGCCCAAGTGTGCACTCACTGTCGCGGTGGGTTGGTTGGGTATATCCTTGTCGTGGTTTAATCTCAGTCGGCAACTAAGCGCCACACAGCCGCTCGCCCACTCCTTCCTGGGGGGATGGGG
>NW_008795017.1:1608194-1608396 GCF_000699145.1 Aptenodytes forsteri
AAAAATCTTTACAATAAAAACCCTATGCATGAATTCTAAAGCATGGCAGAGGAAAAAGCCCAAGTGTGCACTCACTGTCGGTCGCGGTGGGTTGGGTATATCCTTGTCGTGGTTTAATCTCAGTCGGCAACTAAGCGCCAGCCAGTCCGAGCAGCGGCCCCCCTGGCCAGCTTTCCCCCAGTTTATGTACTGAGCATATCGT
>NW_008795017.1:1608457-1613355 GCF_000699145.1 Aptenodytes forsteri
GGTGCGTTATCAACTTTGTTCTCATCCTAAATCCAAAACACTGTACCAGCTACTAGGAAGGAAATTAACTCTATCCCTACCGAAACCAGGACAATCCTACACTATTGAGGCTGGCCAGAGAAGGTAGGCAAGCTTGTTTATGGAATGGCTCTACAGTAAACTGTGGCCTGAGTGGTCACCTGCCTGTAACTTAAGGTTTGATTTTGTGCATCCTAACTGTGTTACCTTCGCTCATTCTTACAGGAAAAAATGCTGTTGAGCAGTGTAAGAGTATTTAACCTGAAACCATACAAGATAAGAAAAGTTACAACATAGAAAGACAAACTGTTGAGATGGTAATAATGACTCAAGGATTCATGAAGAAAATACTGACCTTCATGAAAAGTTATACACCCCTGAAAAACTCTCACCAACAAACAGAATATGACAACTCAGCACGACTGTTTAAAGCCAGTTTAAAGCAATGGATGGGGATGGTGAGCGTGTGAACAGGTAAATTGGTAATATGCCAATCCTAGCTATCTATTGTGTACTAGCTAATGGATAACTGGTATGTGCTGTTGGCTGTGCATATCCTGCTTGCAAAGTCTCTCTTCACACAGTGAAATAACACCTGAACAAAGGTGTTCAAGAGGGAGGTTACATTGCCACCCCATAAGACAACACAATTTAAACTCTATAAATCAACTGGACATGCCATTTTGTCGGTAACGTGAAACACAAACCAGGGTCAGGAAGCACAACTTTTATCCCATCTCCTTCTCCTACAGACCACACAGATCCAGCCTAGGTCACAGTCCAGAGTAAGAAAGCTTGCAACAGAACTAGAATTAAGATGACATCCCTTGATTTCTTTGCAGTGTTGTAGTTTCCAGCTTCTACCTTGGGAAACCTTTGTGATTTTTGATCTGACCATGAAGCTTTTCACTGAAAATTGAAATCTGTGCCTTTCTAGCTCCTCATTTATACCTTCACAGGGGAGAAATAATATCAGTTGATGGTGTCATTCATATATGACATATTCCACAGGAGGCTGATGTCAATCTTCATGAGGTTTGAAGGGTCACTTGTATGTTCTTTGCTTTTCACCTGCAGAGGGTGATTTATAAAGGACAAGTTTATGATTGAATAGGTTTTGCTTGTCCTGGTTTACATAAGTGACAATGAACAACTGCTGTACTTATAAACATGACTGGAGGTTATTTTTGATCAACTATTCAACGTTTCTGAAGTGAGCATAGGCTATATTAGGAGTCATTTATTCAATCAAAAAATAAGAGTTGAACACTTCTGTTATTTAGCATGTAGGCAATTTTTTGTATCTTCAACAGCCTTCCTCAGCATCAGTCTCACTAGCTTTTAGCATGCAAATAGGTAACAGTTGCTGTTATGGGACTCATAGAATTCAGATTCAACAACCTCAAAGCTGTAAAAGTGAAGAATAAATACCATTAAATTCTCACTGCCCCAATTCACTAAGAAGAAAGATTGACCTGGGAAAGGGCCAATCTATAGTCATCTCAATTTACTGTTAATGTATAAATGAATGTTATTAATGTTGATCCACCACATGTTGGATTCAGCTCCTGCCATTAATGCTATGAATCCCATCACAACATTTTAAAGATGCTTGCATTCCTCCCCCTTCTCCCTCCCTCCCACCACATGTACTCAATATTAATAATCTTTTCATTTCCATCCTGTAGTATTGTTGTAGAGACAGACGTGGGGGAGATGATTTTTGCAATAGAATCAATGTGGAGCCTGGCCTTCCGCTCAAGCACATCTATGCTGCCCACAAAAAAGATGATTTGACTATAGTTGCATTTATGTGGGTTTTTATTGGTACATCCAATTTATCATAATTTTACAGATTAAGTAAAGCTATTTGACTTAGACCACAGGTGGTACCCACCCTCTCAGCTCTCTGGCTCAGGCCTGTAGTCTTCCCTTCTCTCTGAGGTGCACTTGAGCCTTTGTCCGAACAACCATTTGTCCTATAATTATAATGTCTCATCAATAATATGAAGGCTATCTTGTTTGTTTTTCTGTAGGAATGACAATCTGCCAGGGAACTTGATGGAAGTTTTGAATTTAAAATATTGTAATATGTTTTTTGTTGTTGTTGTTGTTGGTTTTTTTGGTAAAACAGGTAGATCTGTACTTGGAGCATGTTTCTGGAATAGAGCAACAACTGTTTGAGCTCCAGCACTGATCATGAGCAACATGTATCCTAAAACAGAGTATTATATTAAAAGAAAGTCATATCTTAAGGATCAAAAGCATTTCTTCAGTCCTTAGTTGCGTGCAGTTCATCTAAAAGTTATATATTGTTTGAAACAATCATCTAAGCTCATTGACTGTCATGAAAAGAAGAAAGGGCACCACAAAAGGGAATTGCACCCACTGTTCTCCTAAGCACATTTCCACATAGGAAAGACCTTCCTTTCAGTTAAGGAACTGCTAAGCTTGAAAAAGGATTAAATGCTTACATACATGGAGTTTGTTTACAGATGCCCAGAGAAATGAGGGACAGCTGTGAAAAGACTTAAAAAATACAGTAAAGTGAAAAAATACAAAAAGCCATTTAAAGTAAGAAAATATCCTTCAAAAAAATAAAGTCATGCCCACATGAGGAAAGTACAAAAGAATATTAACTCTGGAAAATTAAGTATAAAAAGCCCAATAACACAAGACACCCATCCAAAAAAAAAAAAGTGAGGAACACCTTGATAAAGGAAAAAATCCAACAAGAAAGTCTTTGATACACGATGCCTGCCAGGGAGTCTGTAGGGTCAATAAACCATGAAAGAGTGAAGGAAGTGTCTAAAAATTTAGGAGTAGAAGGAAAAGTAGTTTATTCTTTCACATGTGAGCCTATTGCTGGAGATCTTAGGCAATCCCACACCAGAACCTTTCCTCACAGAAGGCTCGTCAGAAAATATGTCTGAAATTGAAGTGTGAACAGAAGAGGTTTCAGAACAATTCAACAAAATGAATAGTAACAAACTGATACAACCAGTTGGTATTCTCCCAAGAGTTGTAAAGGAACTTGAGTATGAAATAGCTAAACTGTAAAAATTGAGTGTAGTAATAACCTCATTTATAATTGCCCTAGTACCATAGAATGAAAGGTAACGTGTTTCTTCTTGTTTGTGTGGAGGGGAGGAGGAGAGTGATTTTTTATTTTCTCTTTCAAAACACTTTAAGGAGGACCTGTTGAAATGCTAACCAGAAAGAAAAATCAATGTAACACAAAATGAAAGAATGAGATTTGTGGTCCTAAGGATTAATAATAATGTTATGGAAAAGTCAACATGGTTCTTATAAAAGAAAGTCTGAACATAAAACTTTTTTAAAGGAGTCAAAAAGTGTGTGGACAAGAGATATGGAGTCAAAAAAGTCTAATTAGCTTTCTCAAGGGTACTTGACAATATTCTTCAATGAAAGATTTTAGAGAAACAAAAACATTAATCTTGTAAGTTAATTACTGGTTAGAATATAGCAAATCAAGGATAGGAATAATTAGGCAGTTTTCACGGTGTAGGGAGGTCACCAGTGGAGATATACAGGGACCTGTTGTAAGACTTTTGCTCTTGAAAATACTAATAAAGTCATAATAAGTGGAAAATCATGTCAAAATTTGCCAAAATAACTATCCCATTCATATTTGTAAAGATAAAATCAAATTAAATTCAGCATTGACAAATGCAGGATAGGAATAATTAGGCAGTTTTCACGGTGTAGGGAGGTCACCAGTGGAGATATACAGGGACCTGTTGTAAGACTTTTGCTCTTGAAAATACTAATAAAGTCATAATAAGTGGAAAATCATGTCAAAATTTGCCAAAATAACTATCCCATTCATATTTGTAAAGATAAAATCAAATTAAATTCAGCATTGACAAATGCCAAAGATGTACATGAATAAAAAACCTATATTTGAATACAAAATAAAAGTCCAAAGTAGCTATAAAAAAAAGATCTTAGACATACAAGCAGTTCCATCAAAACACTGTTGCAGTGTTTGAAAGTGGTCAAAAAAGCATAACTGGGTATTAGCAATTACTAGGAGCTAAGTAGAGAACAAACATACATACAAAACTTTACCATTGCAGAAATCATGCTTCTTCCAACACAAGAGCACTGCACAGAGGTCTGGTCCCCTACTTCAGATTTGCATTAGTAAGTGAAAAGAGATGAAGAAGGACAGCAAGCATAATCAGAAGTAGGGAATGAAGCAGACCAAAGACAATAGATTTAGATTTTGAAGTGATCAAAGAGGTGGAAACCTGAGGAGAAACCTAGGTCAGCTGCTAAAGAACTATCTGACTGGATTGCAGATTTACAGCTGGAATCTTTTAAATGTGAGATAATCATAGAATTGTTTAAGTTGGAAAAGATCTTTAAGATCATCAAGTCCAACTGTTAACCTAGCACTGCCAAGTCCACCACTAAACCCATGTCCCTAAGCACCACATCTACACGTCTTTTAAATACATCCAGGGATGGGGACTCCACCACTTCCCTGGGCAGCCTGGTCCAATGTTTCACCACTCTTTCAGTAAAGAAATTTTTCCTCACGTCCAATCTAAACCTCCCCTGGCGCAACTTGAGGCCATTTCCTCTCGTCCTATCACTAGTTCCTTGGGAGAAGAGACCCACACCCACCTCGCTACAACCTCCTTTCAGGTAGTTGTAGAGAGCGATAAGGTCTCCCCTCAGCCTCCTTTTCTCCAGGCTAAACAGTCCCACTTCCCTCAGCCGCTCCTCACAGGACTTGTGCTCTAGACCCTTCACCAGCTTTGTTGCTTTCTTTGGACATGCTCTAGCACCTCAATGTCTTTCCTGTAGTGAGGGGCCCACCTTTCTTTACAGAGAGGGTAATCAAACACTGA
>NW_008795017.1:1614390-1615977 GCF_000699145.1 Aptenodytes forsteri
CCACCCCTGTCTTCCAGCTCAGGGGGCTCGGTACCCAGAAAACAACTGGTCTTCTTACTCTTGACTGAGGCAAAGAAGGCATTAAGTACCTCAGCCTTTTCCTTATCCTTTGTCACTATGTTTCCCCTGGCATCTAATAAAGGATGAAGATTCTCCTCAACTCTCCTTTTGTTGCTAATGTATTTACAGAAACATTTTTTATTGTCTTTTACGGCAGTAACCAGATTAAGTTCTCGTTGGGCTTTGGCCCTTCTAGTTTTCTCCCTGAATAACCTCACGAGATCCTTGTAGTCCTCCTGAGTTGCCTGCCCCTTCTTCCAAAGATCATAAACTCCCTTTTTTTTTGCTGAGTTCCAGCCAAAGCTCTCTGTTCAGCCAGACTAGACTTCTTCCCCTCTGGCTCATCTTTCAGCACATGGGGACAGCCTGCTCCTGCGCCTTTAAGATTTCCTTCTTGAAGAATGTCCACCCTTCCTGGACTCCTTTGCCCTTCAGGACTGCCTCCCAAGGGACTCTGTCAACCAGTCTCCTAAACAGGCCAGAGTCTGCCCTTTGGAAGTCCAAGGTAGCAGTTCAGCTGACCCCCCTCCTTACTCCTCCAAGAATCAAAAACTATCATTTCGTGATCGCTATGCCCAAGATGGCCTCCAACAATCACATGACCCACAGGTCTGTCTCTGTTCTCAAACAGCAGGTCAGCTGGGCTATTGATCCCACCACCTTTTTGGCGGGAGAAACCCTAATTCCTTGTGACCATTCTCAGGCACTTCAATGGTTTCTAACACATCAATAACCCTTGCGTCTTTGCTGCTGTGTGGATCTCCATCCCCTACCTCCACTGAGAAGGCAGACTGAAGGACCTCACGAACACATGGTCCCTCAGATATTGGCGTGCCGCCCCAAGACTTATCTCTAGCGAGCCTGGTTTTATCCCTTTTCCCCTTCAAATCTAGTTTAAAGCTCTTTCAATGAGCCCTCCTAACTCCTGCGCAAAGATACTTTCCCGCTTTGAGACAGGTGTACTCCATCTGTTGACAGCAGGGGTCTGGCAACTCCCAGAAGAAGACATTAAAAGATTAAGATGGACATTATATTTAAATACTATTAATTCAAGAGTTGGTAGTGAGATTGGATGTCTCAATGTCTCTCTTTTTATGTTCAAAATCAAATCCTCATTTTAAATGCACATAAAGATTGCCCACCTATGAAATTATCATGAAATCAAACTGTTTGTTAGCAGTTAGTAGTCCATTCTTGCTTACTTAAAACAAATGTACTGAGTTTTTCAAAGGAAAGCTTTGAAGAATCTCCATTATTCTTACCCTTATGTGATAACACATTTTTTTATATTGAAATCGTTTATTTGCTAGAGATACGTAATTTATAATTTATGTAATACTGATGTTTCTTAATAAAATTATTTTAAAGTTGTTTTTTTTTCTCAGATTGGTAACAAAATGGAAGCTGATGAATGTGTCCTTGTTCATTTATTAATATTTATTATCATAGAATCATAGAATCATAGAATAATTTAGGTTGGAAGGGACCTTTGAAGGTCATCTAGTCCAACCCCCCTGCCGTGGGCAG
>NW_008795017.1:1617895-1618393 GCF_000699145.1 Aptenodytes forsteri
CATTTTGTGGTCACTGCAGCCCAGGCTGCCCTTGAGCTTCACATTCCCCACCAGCCCCTCCTTGTTGGGGAGAACAAGGACCAGCATAGCACTTCTATCACTTGGAGAAGGCAGTTATCATCGATGCATTCCAGGAACCTCCCGGATCATCTTATTGTGGAGCTCATGAGATAGCACAGGACCAAAACTCACTAAACAATTTTATCACGAGCTTGTAAAACATTTTTTGCTGTTGCAGATTGCTGGGTCCACTGAAGTTTCAGAAAGCGTCATAACTCTAAATGCAAGCTGACTTTTTGTAAAAGTGTCTTGTATTCTCTTCAAGCCTCCAAACTGCATAGTACAATGAAAAAGAATAGGATAATGTCCTGATTTCATCTGGGATAGAGTTAATTTCCTTCCTAGTAGCTGGTACAGTGCTGTGTTTTGGATTTAGGATGAGAACAAAGTTGATAACGCACCCATGTTTTAGTTGTTGCTAGGTAGTGCTTACACTAG
>NW_008795017.1:1622904-1641970 GCF_000699145.1 Aptenodytes forsteri
GGGTTTTTGGAGAATGCATATTCCAAATTACAGTCTGATTGTAAACCCTCTCTATCAAGTGACCCGGAAGAAGAACGATTTCAAATGGGGCCCTGAGCAACGACAAGCTTTTGAACAAATTAAACGGGAGATAGTTCATGCAGTAGCCCTGGGGCCAGTCCGGGCAGGGCAAGAGGTAAAAAATGTGCTCTCCACCGCAGCCGGGGAGAATGGCCCTACCTGGAGCCTCTGGCAGAAAGCACCAGGGGAGACTCGAGGTCGACCCCTAGGGTTTTGGAGTTGGGGATACAGAGGATCTGAGGCCCGCTGTACTCCAACTGAAAAAAGAGATATTGGCAGCATATGATATAATAAGAAAATAATTAGAAAAAATATAAGCAGGAAAATATCCTAAAATTTAAACAATATAATTAATTTAAGATAAATCTGTAGTTATTTGGGTTAGAGCTATTGGGGTTAGAAACTTCAATGGCGCTGAGTGAATTGAATCAACAGCACTGAAAGAAGGCAACTGACAATATACTTACAATTCTAAGAAAATTTTGAAAATTTTGAATGCAGCTAGACAAAGTTGCATTATAAACAGTGGATTTGCTTCAGTTTTATATAATTGATATGTTTTGTCTGGTGAACCTTGTTCTACCCCACTTGAAATAAATGACTTAACCGTATTTTCTAAAATGGATTCCAAGACAAAAATGTTAGCTGAGCTATGCACTAACAGAAAATTACTCTTTGCTGAAGTGTTTGTAGAGAATTTCTAAGTTCCCTTGGAGCATTCATCTTTAAGGCAGATAATATAAAAATGAATAAATAAACACTGGCATTAAGTGGAAAGAGGATGGGAAAGAACTATTTGTAGTAAAAAGATTTGTACAGCCAAGGGACAAGATGGGTCAAACCAAAACTATCAGCACTACAATAAAAGAATCCTGATATATTCTCCTAATACAGCATTAATGTCTTGCCATAGTGGTGATCTTTGTGACCTTAGCAAGATCTACTGCAATTTCTCATGAGAACTCTGTTGACTTATAAGCTTGCTGATACACACAGGAACATATAAATGACACAGATGTGCTATCAGTTAGAAACATAAGCTTCTTTTGCATCTTTTCACATCCCATAGTTCATTGCTAAAGAACAGGAATAAAATCAATACAATTTGTATGACACAGAAATGTCTCAGTTATAAGAAGGAAAACATCAGAAAATGTCATGAGCTGAATGTAAGGTGACACTATGTGGAGCAGGAGACATTATTACATAAAACATATCATGCGTATCATCAGCTGCACTTTTAAGCATTACATATCTAAAGTCATGAAGTACTTTTTTAGAATGAAGATGTCATGAGCCATTGCACAGACTTTGGCCTTTGAATACTCAACTGCTTGGGAAAAGTTCAGCTGAGTTTTTAGTATTTCCTGAATCATTCAGGAACCAGACAGATTTCATTTAAAGACCCTCTACCTTTCCTGTGGTCTGTAACTGTAGTTACGTTTTAGAGGTAGAGAGTGTCATCCCTACTATGAAGATAATAGTATACATATTAACATGAATTGTGTATGAGAAGGTGCATAGGAGAATCTTATTTAGAGAGTTTAATAGATAAGTGTTAAAAAAAAATGCCCAATATGACTTAAAGCATAATGATCTCCCTAGAGCGTGACTAAAAGCTTAAGATATTAAAACTGGGTGATTAAGAAATCATTTGTGTTCCCCTCCTGTTTACAAGATAGATATATATACATATATATAATGATTTTCATTAAGCAGGGGCATGACAAACATGACATATAACCTGTTAGTAAGACACAAAGATACAGGCAAGTAAAAAGAACAGTCAAGGTGATGAAAGTGAAAGGCAGGTTTCTGCTGCTGCTTTACCAGCCAGCTTTATACTTCCAACTTTATCCTTTTCTTAAAGCAAGATCTCATAAGTAGAGGGCTTTTTTTTTTTTTTTTTTTTTTTTTAAATTGTATGTAAATACAATCCATATTGCAGAACTTTTATATACATATATATATATATAACACCACATTTTCAAAGGCCCATGAAGATTTTAGCCTCTAGCAATTTAAAGTGGCTATTCTCCAAACTATTAACCAGCTTCCAAATTGCTTGTATAATTCACATTTTTAAAGGGAAAAAAAAAGGCCATAAAACGTTAGTACATATGACAGCACTAAAAATAAGCATAAACAATATATGTTTTTATATGTAAAACCTATTCATTACAGAGTGACAATAAGATGCTTTGGGATTCTGAACTTGTGATTAATGTACTTTTTGTTTGCATCGGCTTCACTTCATGCCTCACTACACACCCAAGGTGTCCATTAATCAGCACTGCCACGTAGTCTGTCATATCTTGTTGCTTAAATAACACAATCAGTCATGGTGGGAGATATCTAGAACTACACCAAATTTTTTTACTTTGAACTTTAGAACTTCTTAAGTGGCTTTTGCAAGATATTTTATCATCGTTCTAGCAGTTTCACAAACACATGAATGTCTCATGTAGAAGTAGAGCAAATGAAATCTTTTTAATGTGTAGATATCCTTGTTCTCCATTTGAGGATTTTACTCAGCATACTATGCAGTGAGTTACAGTGGCTTCATTTGAGACTTTCAGATGCAGTAGGATGATACTGGAATTACATGGTTGTTGTAATTTAAAACAAAGTGTGATCTCTTTGTCACAATGAATCCTCCAAGGATGACAGTAACATCATCATGGATTTAAAAAAAAATAGATATCTGTATTTTGAAGAAAAAATATAAAACATCTGAAAAGAGAAACTGAAATTTCACATACATTCTGTCAAATATTTTTGGGAAAAAAATTTCATTTTTAATGACAGTCACAATTTTCTGCAAAAAAATCATAGGAACCCATAATTTCTTATTCCATTCATTTCTCCCTTCTCTAAGGGACCATCTCACAAGTTGGAGTGTCAAAAGTACTGGTGTTTCTCCCCAAAAAGGATTTAAAATAAAAAGAAAACTTTTTTTTTTACATAGGGAAAGCAATGTTTTTATCAAAACACAGAAATATATTGGTAAAAGCAAGGAAAAGAAAATAGAATAGTTACAGTTGGAATATAATAGAATAGACTATTTCAGTTGGAAGGGACCTACAACGATCATCTAGTCCAACTGCCTGACCACTTCAGGGCTGACCAAGTTAAAGCATGGTATTAAGGGCATTGTCCAAATACCTCTTAAACACTGACAGGTTTGGTCCCATGCATTCACCGGATACCAGGGAGGAGAGATCAGCACCTCCCTCTCCACTTCCCCTCCTCAGGAAGCTGGAGAGAGCAATGAGGTCTCTCATCAGCCTCCTTTTCTCCAAAGTAGACAATCCCAAAGCCCTTAGCCGCTCCTCACAGGACATTCCTTCCAGCCCTTTCACCAGCTTTGTTACCCTCCTCTGGACCCATTCAAGGACCTTCACATCCTTCTTAAATTGTGGGGCCCAGAACTGCAAACAGTACTCAAGGTGAAGCCACACCAACGGTAAATACAGAGGGAAACTAATCTCTTTTGACTGGCTAAATCTAGAATTTAATGCTTATTCTAAGTTAAAAATTTGAACAGTGTTCTATCTCTGTGAATGCCAGCAGAGAGAAATACTAGTATCTAGATGTATGCTACTGGTTTAGGAAAATGTCTGTTTATCTTAAGCATATAAAAGCTGAGAAAAGGTGGTGCACAATTTTTAAGAAGACAATTAATATACGTAATGATTTCTGTTTCTAGACTTTTCAAAAATATGTAACGGTGTGTCTGTTGAAATTGCAAACCTCAGTTTGTTTCATGCCATATCATAGCCCAGTGCTCCAATCTATCTAGATCCCTCTGCAAGGCATCTTGTCCCTCAAGAGAGTCAGCACCTCCCAGTTTGGTATCATCAGCAAAAAATACATGAGAACAACAAAACTCTGTATTTAAGACTAAACTTCATACTTTTTCTTTCACTTTTTTTTTTTTTTCCTATTGCAGAGTCCACACGCAAGAATTCTTAATTCTTTTGGAGTGGATCTCAAGAAGGTATTGGTTTATATAAAATGGGAAACTAGGCAGAAGTCAACATTCTTCAGAACCACCACTTCAACAAGAATCAGAATAATTAAGCAAAAGAGAAAGGAGGATAGCAATTTCTCAACCATAAATCAAAGCAGTGAAAAACAAGAGATTTTTAAAGTGGAGAATGATTAACTGCAGTTGTGCTCTACTTGGATTTAGAAGCAGCACTCCACATTCATTACTTATTTCCCAATACTGAACTGAGATTAATAAATTGGACATATGCTTCACACCAAGGATATGTAATAAATTCCTAGAGCCTGCATATTTTTGTCATTGGGAGGTAACTTAGAAGACAGAAGTTTGCATATTGAAATGTGTTTTACTACAGTTTTAAGACAAAAACAATGTCTTTGCTATTTTGTGTACCAAAACACAAAACCCCACACTTGCCAACTTCAGATGTTTGAACTCCAGATGGGCCATTACCACCTTGTACTCAGAAGATCTTTCCACAAAGACAGTCTCATGGTAATGTGTTCTGTTGCTTGGCTATGTTTTATATATGAGGAACTGAAGCAGAAAAATGATTTGAGCCCAAATTCTGCCTGTATTATGAACTGTACCACCAGTTTCTTCTGACCTCAGTAAAGTAAGTAAATCAGAGAACAATTATAGTGCATGATTTGCTTAAGATCCCTTGAAAATCTGGTGAGATTTGAAACAGACCTTATCACCAACCTTCTAAATGAATTCTAAACCTAAAGATTGCCAAGCAGGATTTTAGTATCGTCTTTTCCTAAGTTGATATAAATGCCATTGTTTAACTGTTTTAATGAAATTAATCCTATAAAAATCTGTTTCTTTAGATTAAGCTATTAAAATAAATAAAAGTTTTATGTATTAACAGATATGTTAGCATGCCCAAAGTTTAGATAGATATTTCTCCAGGCTTTTGTAAAAAATTTGTTTGAACATGAATAGATTTAAATAACTGGGAAATCTACATAAAATAAAAACCCTAAAAAGTTCTATTGTCAATTAAAATTTATTTGTTTAGTATTCAGACTCCAGAAAGCATTTGTAGACCATTGTGATAAGATGAGGTTTGTGTGCACAGCATGCAAATAATTTTCTTAACACATGGACCATGACAGATATGTAGCATGTAATTTCTATAAAGATTCTTCATCAAAAAAAGAAAAAGAAAATACATGGGTATGGTTTACATGGTAAAGCACACAAAACAGAGTACGTTTTGAGTAAGTAAAAGCAACTGTTTTGTGAATGGTCAAGAGACTCAAAATAGTCTATTCAAAGCAATTTGTTGAATATTTATGATTAAAAAATACATTTGCAAGATGAACAATTTATGCACAAAGTGTTCCCATATTATTCAACCAGTTTGAATAATAGTATCTGAATAGTATTTGAATAGTAAGTATCCTCTTTAAGGAACTTCTTTATCCTTTAGGATATGTTTTTTTCCTCAATTAGTGGGAGCTGTGAGTCATGGGGTGTTTATAGCACCTGTACTCCCATCAAATATGAAATTCTTTAGTTGGGTTGCTAAGGCAGAGAAAATAAAAGGCATGACAGTTCAAACCTGTGTCTTTATTGTGGGCGGATATAAACACAGCAAAATGACAAAAACGTAGGATATACAGTAGAGAATAACATAGGTTTATGACTAACAGAATACATTTTTACAGAATTGTTTAAGAAAAGCTTTATTTCATATTCTTGCCTTGGTTTTGTTTTTTTTTTTTTTCCCAGAGTAAAAATAAAAATAAATTATAGATATATTTGCAGAAACAGATACAAGTTTCTGAGGGAGTGTATGAGAGAGTTTTTCTGTGGTCCATAGGTAAGGTCATCTATCTGAGATCCAAACTCCCAAGGTAACAAAGGGAAGAAGCATTCTTTAAATAAAAAAAAAAAAAGCCTTGGTTAAGGTGTGCAGGATTATACCAAAGCTGTACAAACCAGTTTGTGTCTACCTCTTTCCTCTCAGCTCACTATAACAAGCAAAATTAATGTTTGATTTCTTTAATTACAAAAATCTATATAGACTATAACGGCTGAAAGTAAGGAAATGACAACATTTGATACAGCCCCCTTGCACATAAGCATTACAATACATGATGTTTATGCTCTCTTTAAGCTAAAACACTCATGACTTATTCAGCATGCTGGAAGAATGGGCTCAGGGTAAAGAAGTAAAGAAGTAAAGAAGCGTCATAAATGGTGTAAGTGGAAGGAAGAATACTTCATTTTCTCTAGATATTGGGAGTTACATAAAGAATAAAGCAGAACTGCAGAAGCAAAAGTTTAAATCTCCTGGTTTAAGTGTATACCACCAAAAATAAAATAAAAAATAAAATTCAGTCCAATTCCTGCCTCAGCTACAGGTTTTCTATGATATTCTTATGAAGTTTCATGACAAGTCTCTTGTCACTAGTTTTTGGCAACAATTGGCAAAAATTCTAATTTTTGGTGTCTCACACAAGCCCAAAGCTTAATATACATAGTGGTAAGCACCCACAACTATAACTGATGTAAATGGGAGAGTGGGTACCTGGTAAAGGTAACCAGCCTTATTATTGTATGGCTGGATGTCAGCAGGTCTAAGACGTGCTGCACAACCAGGACCACAGAAGAAATTATTAGTTCAGGCTTGTCCTTATTTGTGAGATGTAGTCCTACATCAAAGAAGGCAACCCTAACTGACATGGCAGGGCTACCACAGTTTGGAATTCCAGGAAGCAAAATAACTACCTATATTGTACAGTATTTCAATGAATATCAGTAAATACAGTGGGATTGCCTTGAAAAGATGTAGGAAAAGGATGTACTAGTCTCAGTTCTGGGTTGCTACCTACTCATTACACTGAAGTTATCATGGGTCCTATGGGGTTCAGGAAATGATAGGCTATCATAAAACACTCTCAAAAGTTTTGGGTGGTGTTGCCTGGGTAACTTAAATTCTAGCATTCCCTAATTAAAGTGCTTAACTTACTTTCTTAAGGGATTCTATTTTAAGAATCTTGATAGCAGAATCATCTACCTCATTAAACTGGTTCCATGCCCGTGTGACTGAACTCTTGTCAATGGATCCATAGCAAAGCAAAACTGGTGCAGTGAGGTGAAGAATCAGGAGTAACATGAATAAAACACTTAAGTTGAACTTTCACCTTGTCAGACTTTTTTCTTGTTAATATTTATATAATTATGCTTAGCTAGATACACAAGTGGGAATTAAGATTTGAAAGGAATGGTCTGAGACTGCTAGGGTTTTATTTGGATTTTTTTTGGGAGGACGGGCTGGGGGCTTTTGTTTAGTTTTTTTTCCCCTCTTTAAAATAACCTGCAAACTTCTGGAACTCAATATATTCAAGTAATGAATCTAAGCAGCACAGTGCCCAGTGAATACTTCCTAATGGGATTTACTCCTAACAATATTTTAGATTGGACGTGAGGAAAAATTTCTTTACTGAAAGAGTGGTGAAACATTGGACCAGGCTGCCCAGGGAAGTGGTTGAGTCCCCATCCCTGGAAGTATTTAAAAGACGTGTAGATGAGGCGCTTAGGGACATGGTTTAGTGGGCATGGTGGTGTTGGGTTTATGGTTGGACTCGATGATCTTAGAGGTCTTTTCCAACCTTAATGATTCTATGATTCTATAATATGACGATTAGGAAGTTGCATCAGGTATTTCCTATGCAGTGCCAGGAAAAGGCTGAAATTTTGGTCTCCTCAAGATCTCACAGCTGAATAAAATTAAGAGGATATCTACTACTGAGTGGTATTTATCATCTTGAACAAAATAACTTCTGAAGTTAGGGGTGCATATTATCCGTTACTTTAAAAAATCAGGGAGTCAGTACTTGAAAACAGCATATTTCCCTTTGTTTCTCCAAACAGATCAGTTAAGACATTGAAAACTAAAGGACCAAACTCCATGTTTGCACAGCTGTATTCAAATTCACATTACCAGCTTCCCCCTGCCTAAGCACCAGACCTGCAGTACTCTGAAGCAGGCCGTCCAGTTCACACATTGGAGCTCTTCCTTTTTCCTGGAGATATTTCAATATGCTTTGGGACAGAAAAGGAGTGAGTGTCACTACAGATATACTAAATGTGCTCAGGCTGTTGCTTGCACTGAGGTCAAATGGCAAAGAAAGGCCTGCATATATAACCTACAGCTTTCATCCTTCAGAGGGGAGCAGCTATGTGAAGACCATCCTCTGGAAATGGTTCCTTCTCCATGATAACTCTCATAGTGTACTCAGGAATTGTTTAGGACAGTACTTGTTGGCTTGGACTAAGACAGCACCAGGCACATTTTGAGCAATTTAATATTAAAAATAATCAGATTCCAGTACCTAGCAAGTTTCCTTGATGACTTTTTTTGACAAGTATACGTATGATACTACAGTTTATAGATTTTGATACATATAAGAAGGTGAAGAAGATCCTAACACCAGTAAACATTTAAACCAGCTATATTATAATATGTATTATAGATACATAATGTTACATTATGACTTCAAACAGATCAGACATCTCAACACTTTATTGTAAGAAGAAAAGTCACAGTAGGAGGAAGAGACATGCCATCTGGACATATGACCACATGCAGTATTGGTCAAGCACAACACATAAAATGTTACTAGGTGAAGCATAGTCCTTTTTGTTGTTTTCCTCCTTCATTTTTTGCAGGGTGATGAAACTATCTAAAGCTCTTAGACACTATAATAAGGCAGCCAGGTAAATGTTGTTTTCTTATCCTCTGAAGGAGACTTCTCAAGGGCGTTATAGGACACAATAGTCTATATTGAATGGATGAATACCATCAAGATTTAGGCAGTTATACACAGGCACAGAAGCAGATGGAAGTGAGGCAGAAAGGTCATGATTCCCGGGCAAGGCAATAACATCTTTTTGTGAAACTAGCTTATGATGATAAAGCCACACATAGGCATTCATCCACAATACAGCAAAGCACCTGAATGTATGCTTGGACTTGTTTATGGCTTCCATTTATCAAAACACTTCAAAACTAGACAGGATGCTTGCTTTGAAGAGTTTTCAGTTTATTTTGTGTACATTAAGTATGTCTTAATTTAATATAGCCCCCACATGACTAGCACAAATTCTTACTTTAGATTTCGTATTCTCAGTTGGAAAGATATCCCAGAGCTATTAACTGTGTTTTTTAACCTTTCTACAATTATGTAGGTGATTCAAAGATGACAATTCTATGACACCTAAATCCATTTACTGGGTTTATACAATACTTCAAACTCCTTTGCATAATAGGAGAAAATTCGGAAGATGGAAAATCTTGTAATTTTAATGTACAAAATTTCAAGCTTGAAGATCTACTAAAAAGAAACTCAAGAGTGACAGACTGTCATCAATGTATGAATGATTCTGGGAAAGCAAAGTGCAAAGAGGGAATTAATCAGAATGTACAAAAGAAAAAGGGTACTTAAACCCTATTGTCATTCTTCTAGTAAAGTTAAAATGTGTAAGATGAAACTAGATATGGAGGAAAAGAAGAAAAATATACAGAATAATTGGGCTATATCAGATAACCTGAATCAGTACAAAGTGCATTTGCATCAGTAAAAGACATGCATAACACAAATGCTACTAAAAATAAAAGTTAATTTTATGTTCATTTTATTCCCTTGTTCTTCAGCTAGTTCATGTTGAAACACGAAAGAAAGAGAACTAATGCAGGCATATACAGAAGTGCTTTCATGATCCTAACTATTATCATAACTGTATTCCTGTCAGAAGTTATTGGTAAGCAAGCTAATCCTTACACATTTTTATTGTTTTCCTTCACTGGTTTACTGTATTACTTCCATACTCCCACAGTTTTTTCCTTGCACTTACTGAAGTTCCTATGAAATAGTCTTTACTGATTGCTTTCTTTTCATTGGATGGGTGGGTAGATGTGACAGTATTCCTGAGTTGCTGTGTTGAACATGGTCTATTTCATTTGGACCTGTACTGGATAGAAAGTCTGTAAAAGCATAGCATGGCTTTCATCAAAGTTGCCTGCAAAACTAAATCAAAAGACCATGTTTCAAAAAAGACTTGGGAGGAGGGAAGGGGGGAGTGAGAGACACACAGACCATGAAAAGAAAGTTGTCTTAACATCCAGTTTAAGAACTTATTTCACCTGCTGAGTGTTCCAAAATGCCTGGTCGTCAGGGGTACTTTTCCCTTCCCGATGACAGATATAACACTGGCAAGGTCGTAAGAGATGGAAATGCAAGTGCTGTGTGCTTCTCAGCTAAAGCTTACTGCAACAAGGAGTCCTTGGTATTTTGCAATCAGAGGCTGCCAAGAAAACATAAAACATTCTAAGTCTCTGACTAAAGCTCACTGGTTATTACCTACATTTCAGGGAAGTATCTTCATGGCAGCAGCTGAACTGGGATGTGGCAACAAGATGAGAATTCCTTTCCTCCCAACCCTGCCCCAGATGTGCTAACACACCTATTAGAGCACCAAAACAAGCATGTGATTAATTCTAGGCTACACCAGACCAGAGTCTTATCTTGATTAAGCCACTATAAATCTAGAATAACTCTACAGAAGTTACACTTCACTGCAACTAAGATGAGACTCTGGCTTCCCACATGTAATCCTTTATTCTCAGCTCATGACAGCAGTGTCAAATTAGGAATGTTGTTGGGTTTTTTTAAGTCACTGCGACATGATAGACTCACCCGGAATGTGGAGCTTGATATAGTCACTCTCTTTGCTTAAGCCCCCTGAATCACTTGACCTGGTATTTCTGGAAAATATATTCCAGGAGATTATGCAAATTTCAAATCAATAAATTGTTGTGTGAACAATAGACTTAACAACTTGATTTCCTATAAATTTATTTTCTAGACCTTCCTCTGAAATAAACCAAGCTCTGTACCTTTTTCTTTCTTTCTTTTCCCTGATCATTCTCTAGTTTGCACCAAATATCATCATTTCACACCGAAACCCAGTTCTCTCTAATGTACTCTGAGTACTGGCAGAATGAGAGGCAGCACATGCTTTACCAGTCTCCAAGCTCTATGTGTGTTGCTGGAAAGCTAGCAGATCAAACAGAAAATATAACTATCAAGTCCACTTTACAGCCTTCTTTCACCAGGAGAGAGAATTTCTTCTCTAACTAATGATTTTTATTAAGATATTGGAAGCTCAGACTTTTGAAACTTCTAGCCTTCAGCTATACTTGTTGAAACTCAAGGCTTTTATATATTATTTGAGGTAACTGGCAGAGAACAGTGATTTCTGTCTTCCTTTAGTTTGTTCCTGCCTTAGGAAGCCATAATAAAAGCAGAGTTGAGGAGATTCCTTCTGTGTGAGAACATATGCTAATTCTTTAGTATCCTTTTCTTGTCCTGGACCTATATAACATCTCGCCAATTCATTAAAGGAAGTGTGAGATAGTACTTCTAGGAGCGCACTTCTTCATGCTACACCATGATCCTATGGGCCCACACCATTTATCAGCTTCTTCCTATACCTTAAAAGTGGAAAAAGTGTGTATAGTCAAATTTGCCTTCTTTTTCCTGGACTTATTAACAGCTTACAAAGAATATGAAAATATATTCAGCCAAAAATACAGATCTGTCCAGCAATGCCTCAAAATGAAATCAGGATAAATAATAAAGCCAGTATAATGTATTTAATCAGTAAATTGCTGAAGTTTTCCTCTGGCAGGTAAATTGTCAGACATTCATTTCCTCATTACCTTCTATTTCTCTCAGTTTTAGATACTTAAACTTTCTGTCTATAAAGGAAAAGAATCTTATGAAAAAATTTCTATCATGCTCCCCCTTCCCCATGCAAAGCTGTAAAAATTTCCACTTCTTCCATGGCCTCCTTTCAATTTTCTGAAGGACTTCTTTAAGGCAACATCACATTTGCTGTGAACAGCATCGTCTTATTTACAGTTGTGGCTAGTCACTCAGCCTGGACCAGTCAAAAGAGATTGGAGGTCTATCCCTTAATACTTTTTAATTGTGTCTTGGTTTCGGCAGGGATAGAGTTGGTAGATGAAGATACCCCCAACGTGGGGCTCGAACCCTGCTCACTCGCCCCCACCCGGTGGGGGGAGTATCCATCACGCGTTACGGTTACTTGGGAAGACAAACGCCATCACTCCAAACGTCCCCCCCTTCCTTCTTCTTCCCCCAGCTTTATATATTGAGCATGACGTCACATGCAACAACTAAAACATCGGTGTGTTATCAACATTGTTTTCACCCTAAATCCAAAACACAGCACTATGCCAGCTACTAGGAAGGAAACCAACTCTATCCCCGCCGAAACCAGGACAGATTGCCAGGTTAAAAAAAAAAAAATCTTCACAAGCAAGACATAACCCTTCAAAACAAAATAGTGAGCTAGGTTACTGTCTTATTTATGATCTTCTCACAAATCTGAAAATTGACTGACTTCAAAAGGCTTTACTCTAATTCTCACTTATTCATTTACATAAAAGTCTAAGTGAGAATTAAGCCCTTTATGTCAGTAGCCATGGGTGATTTTGTTCTCTGAGGTTTTCTAAGCATTCAAGTCTGGAGAATTTAAAAATACCAAAGAAAAAAATCCTAACAAACATATACAGACAGTAAGTGCAAGGAAGCAAACAAGAATAAAAAATGGATTACAGATGCTTAAAGGAAAGTCAATGGATTTCTCTTTCTGCATCTCTTCAGTATTCAGAAATAATGTGCTTCCCTGAGAGAGATACATGTTTTTATATAAGAAACACAGTTACAATAGGGATCCTGTCTCATCTCATGTACAAATATCACTTAAGGTTATCATGTTTTATATATTTCACTTCTGAATTGTGTTGTGTTTGTAAGGCTGTCAGATGCTTTATCATAAACAGAAAATACAATTTTTCTCATCCAAGTAGCAGCATTCATGAGAACAGAAGCCTCCATCTTGCTCACTCACAACTGATCTTTCATAAAAAGTTCTCTATCCATCATTCTCAACTACAGCCAAACTTTTATTCTGTTTAAAAATGCATTACTTTGCATTTCCTCCTATGAACGCACACAAAAACAGACCTTTGCTGACACTTTGGTCTATACCATCCATGCCCAAAATATATCCCGTGCTTTGCAGAACAGACTGTGTAATTGTCCCCAGGAAAATGGGAGCACATTTATTGCTCTCTACTCGTTTTTTAAATTAGTGGTACAGGTCTATATACACGATACAAAACAAAGAATGATTTATTGTGTTCTGATGTAATGCATGAAAAATTATTAAAGATGAAAAAGCAAAAACATTTTGAGATTCCACTTAATGGATTCCCAAACTTTCTCCTCAACAGTTTTCATTTACTTATATTAACTGTTGAAAGTATAATTCAATCTCTTTTATTAATTAGACTCTGTCCAAAAATATGAGAAAATGCACTGAAAGGTTCTAGTACATGCTTTGATTTTAAATCAGAAACATGAATTTATACCACATCAGATTCTAGACTATAGATCTCAATCATCCATGTACATTTCTGTACTTGGTGTTCACATAAACAGAAAATGGCTTTTAGTATTTAGAGGTAGTAGATATCTATCTTGTATGAACTATTCTGGGGGATCTCAACCTTGACTATAGTTTTGAATTAGTTTAAAAATGTGATTTTAAAATAAAGAAACCATAGGTAGTCCCAACTGTTAAACTAAGGATGTACGTTGTGCTTCTCTTCATCCTCTCTGACACAGCATGTGGCATTCTTTCCTGAAGATTATTTAGTTCATAATATTAAACATGCATAGTCCAGGTTTTCTCTCAACTTTTAATCATCTCTCATCTACTTGTCAATAAATTGTCAATTTACCAGATGTATAAATGACTTTGCAAAGTTAAAGTTAGGATTCTAACAGAGGATATAATTACTTATATATATATATAAAGAAGCCAGGAGATTGAAGGAAAGGGGGATCACTAGTGAGTGGCATAAAGGAGAAGTAATCTCCAGAATATAAAAAAAATCTGAGAGTAGTTTCAGTCAGTTGAAAGGCAATTCAAACAAAATAGAGAGAGCAATACATGTTGCTTAAATCCTGACTTTCATCCTTTTTTCTCTCTTCAGTCTTGTTGTATTACTGTTGATTACATACATTATAAAAGATGATGGGTTTGAACGCTCAGGCTTGGAGGAAGGTGAAAGAGGGTCACTTCAGAACTGGTTTGATACTCAGTCTAGGACAAAAAATTTATCTAATTCTTTTTTCCTGTGGTTTGTTGTTTTGTTTTGCTTTTTTTAAAATATGGTGGTATATATTTCTATTTTAAACTTTGTACTGTTAGTGTATCCTTTTAGAAACACTACAATTTTATGCTCTTGCAGTATCATTAATTCAAGCTTTAGGTTTTGATGCCACTGCAATTCCTCTGGAGATGATAGCTCATATTGTTCAAACAAAAAATTAACATCTGGTCATATGAGATATCACAGAAGTGTTTTGTTTACAAAATCCATAGACAACAGTACTTTCTTTCCTATGTTTTGTAGGATAAAGTAAAAACTTCTTACCATTGCTGCATTTGAGTCTTGACCTGTCTGATTCTCCTATTAAATAGTATTATATTTTAAGAAAGGGGACACAAACAATGTGCTGGTTTTGGCTGGGATAGAGTTACTTTTCTTCATAGTAGCTGGTATGGGGCTATGCTTTGGATTTTGCTGAAAACGGTGTTATCACACAGAGATGTTTTAGTTACTGCTGAGCAGTGCTGACACAGAGTCAAGGACTTTTCTGCTTCTCACACCACCCCACCAGCAAGTAGGCTGGGGGTGCACAAAAAGTTAGGAGGGGACACAGCCGGGACAGCTGACCCCAACTGACCAAAGGGATATCCCACACCATGTGACGTCATGCTCAGCATATAAAGCTGGGGGAAGAAGAAGGAAGGGGGGGACATTTGGAGTGATGGCATTTGTCTTCCCAAGTAACCATTACGTGTGATGGAGCCCTGCTTTCCTGGAGATGGCTGAACACCTGCCTGCTGATGGGAAGTGGAGAATGAATTCCTTGTTTTGTTTTGCTTGCTTGCGCAGCTTTTGCTTTACTTATTAAACTGTCTTTATCTCAACCCATGAGTTTTCTCACTTTTACCCTTCCGATTCTCTCCCCCATCCCACTGGGAGGGAGTGAGCGACCAGCTGTGTGGGGCTTAGTTGCTGGCTGGAGTTAAACCATGACAAAAAACTAATCCAGGTATTTCTGAAAGTGCACTTTAAAATTCATATAAAGCATTATTAACCTGTTAAATAATAACTATTAAATGATCGTGAATGGTTTCAAAGACTGTATTTCATTCCTGTTTCAGTGAAACAATTCAAATGAACAGCATCGTGTGTGTCCACTGAGTGATTTTGTTATGAATTTTACGCAGCTTGCAGGAATTTCTTTAAGGCCTGAGATTCTGGAGTAACACTAACTTTGGGTAGCCCACTTTTCTTTTTAGTAGTTTTCAGTTTGCATGGATATGAGGAAAAGCTTTACTAAGTAAAAAAATCCCCAGAAAATCAGTAAAACCAGAAAAAAACCCATAATTTGAAAATTACCAGAGATGCTGATTTTAATGTTGGGACAGCTTTTACGGAACTGCTAGGCTCATGAGCTCATTTTTCCCTAAAGTCTCAATTTCCATTAAGCTCCTAAGTTTCACTTTTCTTGAAATGAGTATTGACACTGTTGCATACCATAGAACCATAGCCGATCTCTGTCAAGATGGGTTGATTTGCATTTGAAAGATATACTCTTCTTGGGAAAGACTGCCTCCTTCCAGGTTTGTGGTTTGTTTTTATTTTTCCAATGAGGCAGGCAGGAGAGACTGTTACATTCTCTCATATTCTGTATTAGACAAATTTTAAGGAAATAGAAGGGTACAGATAGTATGAAAAGAAAAGATGGACCAGGGATATTGAAGGGATGCAGAAGATGGAGTGGTATGTGAAAAATGAGAAAATATATTGAATGTACAGAAAACTGAGGGGAAGCAGAAATTAAATTGTCAGACCAATTAGAAATATGAAAGGTGTAAAGGGTTGTAAAAAGTTAGGGATAGGGATAGAAAAGGGCAATTGGGACAACACTTGTCCCTTCTGAACAGTTAGAAAACTACTTTTCTGTGTTTACAGAAACACAGACTTGGAGATGAACCCGAAATAGTCAGCAAAAGGTGGCTGCTTCCTGAAGGCTCAGAAGTTAAAAGGCTCATTTTTGGTTCCATTATTTAAACCAGTCTCATTTTTTTTCAGGGAAGAAGGGAGGGAAAGCTGTCAAGTTGTTTGCCTGCTTGACTTTGGCAGTATTGCCCTTTACACATGAATGAATTGCACCCTAAACAAACTCAACATGATCGGCAATAAATTATGCTTACTTTTTATGTTGTATTCATTTACACTCTAGAATGCAGTGAGTGAGATTCTGCTGTAAACCATGCCAGAACACACAGTTGTATGAAAGGGAGCAAAGAGCTGAAAAGGACAAAGCGGGGGGGGGGGAAAAAAAGACATATATTAATCTATGACATTTTAAGCAAGGCAGAAAACAGGGAATTCTAATCTACTTTTAAACTGTATAGTATAAAAAGGCAGTATTTCTACCTCACAAAAATCAATGTGGACATCTGAATGCACACCACAAAATTTTACTCATAGTTAGTCTCGTAAGAGAGAGGATTTTCTATTTTATGGTAGATTTTTTTTGTCCATAATATCTGGCAATCTTTCCTTTTGTTGTTTTTTGGATTGTTTGTTGGGGTTTTTTGGTGACTATTGTCTTACATTTAATCTACCTTCATCACAAAACCTATTTTATTCCTTCTATCTACCTACCTACCTACCTACCTACCTACCTATCTATCATCTATCTATCTATCTATCTATCTATCTATCTATCTATCTATCTAGGAGAGATTGGTTTAGCTTTTGGATGCCATTTGGCTAAACTCAGCTTGAAGCTGTCTGATTTTCAAAAGTTTTCATCAGTATCTTGATCTAGAGGGCACACTTCATGAGTGAATATCATAATTTTGGTTGTGTTGAAGGTATTGTAGAAGACAATTTAAAAGTATTTCCAATAGTCTAGAACATTAAAGGAAACCTGAAAAAAACTATTTCATTAAATAGATTCTCTATCCAGGAATGAGGATGAGGAGATAGAGTGTTGTTGTGGTTTAACCCTGGCTGGCAACTAAGCACCACACAGCCACTCACTCACTCCCTTCTCCCCTAGTGGGATGGGGGGAGAATCGCAAACATAAAAGTTAGAAAGAAACTCGTGGGTTGAGATAAAAACAGTTTAAGAATTAAAAAGATATAATAATGATTAAAAAAAATTTGTAAGGAAAACAGGGGAAAAAAAAACCCAAAATACCCAAAGAGAGAGGAAAATAAAACCCAAGAAAGACAAGTAATGCAAATGAAAACAATTCTTCATCACCAACCGACCAATGCCCAGCCAGTCCCCGAGCAGTGGCCCCCCTCGCCAACCTCCCCTTCCAGTTTTATTGCTGAATGTGACGTCATATCGTATGGAATATCCCTTTGGCCAGCTGGGGTCAGCTGTCCCAGATGTGTCCCCTCCCAACCTTTTGTGCACCTCCAACCTACTGACTGGCAGGACAGTGTGAGGAGTAGAAAAGGCCTTGACTCTGTGTCAAGCACTGCTCAGCAGTAACTAAAACATCAGTGTGTTATCAACACTATTTTCAGTACAAATTCAAAACATAGCCCCATACAAGCTACTATGAAGAAATTTAACTCTATCCCAGCAAAAACCTGTACAAGTGTCTTTACAATTACAATTTGAAGATGATTCAGAATCTCATTGTCATGTTATTGTGAGGAAAACCATCATCATATCAATGAGTTTAAATAGGAATGTCATTATTTGTAATAGGCCTTAGGTAAAGAAAAATGTAATACAACAGGAGCTGTTTCAGAGCATAATGGCAAAAATCACCAGAAGAATAGAAAACCTAACCTATGAGGAAAGGTTGAAAAAAATAGAGTTATTTAAACTAAGAAGAAAAGAGTCTTAAGGGACACATGATCCCAGTTTTCAGCAAAGTTAGAGCAAGGCAGAAACTGTTCTCTGTGTCCAGTGGCAAATTCCAGGGGAAATGGGATGTGCTAATTGGAAGGAAACCTAATCATAAATAAATTTAAGTACCATAAAGGCAGTAGGGACCTCTGCAGTAGATGACCTGTGAATATGGTGGATTCTCGATCCCTGGAAGCTTTCAGGAAGATGCTGGACAAACAACAATCAAGAACTGATTAGATACAACTGATTCTGTTTTCAAGAAAAATTTTGATTCACTCACTTCTCTATGATTTTTCTGCTTAATTTTCTATTATTCTGTTTAAAAAAAATCCCACTTGTTTTGATAATAGATTTTTCAACAATTCTATTCTATCTGCTCCAACCTTTCCACAGTTATAGACAGGGATATTCATTTTGGAAATTTAAATTTTAAAAAAATCAGTCAGTAAATATTCTATACTTACGTTGTAGCTTAATGCTTTTTAATGTAACCTAGTAGTGATTATCCTGAGAAATTTCAGGATATGGCTTTACTTTCCAATACACAGTTATTCAAAACTATTGTTAAAAAATAGTGAGAAAATAAGATCCTACCTTGTACAATGAAGTCATAAGGTAAAGGTTTATTTCCCTCTTTTAAACTAGTGCTTTATGAAAGGGTGAAACACAGGAGGTAAGATAACGGGGTAATTGACTTCTGAGAGTATCCTTTTTAAATTTTATTATTAGATAAAGCACAACAGCATATACTTAATACACTGTTTATTTGTATAACTGGCCTTTAAGTTTATAGAATCATAGAATCATAATCATAGAATACTTTGAGTTGGAAGGGACCCTTTAAGTTAATCATAGAATCATAATCATAGAATACTTTGAGTTGGAAGGGACCTCTGAAGGTCATCTAATCTAGTCCCCCTGC
>NW_008795017.1:1646419-1652439 GCF_000699145.1 Aptenodytes forsteri
CTGCCAACGCCCGGCAGGTCTCTGCGCTCCCCTGTGGGTTCCCCGGCTGAGGAAACCACCCTGCACGCCGCCATCCGCTGCTCTGCTGCGGGATGGGCCTGCGCCGGAGCTGGTCGCCTCTGTGACTGACCTGTATATTTCATCTTACATTTTTTAGGATCTAATATTTAGGATCTAATATTTAGGATTTAATATTTAGGATCTAATATTTAAAATCAGTTTGTGTTCTATTGTGAGCACAAGAATATTCATTTTGCTCATCATAACAGAAAGCCCAACAATACTCTCTTCTGCAAAAAGGATGGAATGGGTTTCCATTGCATTATAAGTTTTCCTATTGATTATCATCACATGTAATGTTGTTATGTTGTTAAATTAAATACTTGGCCAAATTCTGCTCTGTGACAGCCAGGTGGTAGGTTTTAATATGCTGTGGATCATATTTATTATTGGCAAAGAGCATAATGTGCCCTATAGTACACAAAAGACACAGCAAATTTTCAAAACAGACCTTTATTCTTAAACAAGAAACTGAAAGTGAATATGCACAGCTACCACAAAAGACATAAAGCTTTTAATACTGGATTTCTTGCTTTTCTGGACTTTATGCATTAAAATCTCTTTAATACCATGCTTCAGAGATAACTGTATAGATCAACTGAACAAAACGGACATAGGAAGTGCCAGTAGTAGCTTCAAAGTAAGCTGCAGTGATTTGAAAATATCTTCTGTCTTAAACAAGTTTCACAAGACTGAACAAACTATTTCTTGGCTTCTGTCATAATATGTGATGCTAACTATTGTAGATAAATTTGATTTCAGATTCATTCATCACCTTTTGGGGCCACTTTGTAGATAATGTACAGTGGATTTGGATAAATCTAAGTTACTCCATCATGACTCATGACTATCTGAAGAAGACACGTTAGATTTCAAAAATTTTAGAGTTAATAGTGGGTATCACTCATTTATTTTTCAGTGTACTGGGGAAATTCTAACCTTCAGTCTTTAAATTATTCTTGTCTTTTTATTCCCTGGCAAGCATTTACACATTAAGAATGGCAATCATTCTTTTAATATTTAATGGAAAATTAAATAAATAAAATCTACCTAATAACCACTTCTTGCTATTAACAAACTTTTCACTTTTCCTTCTCATTAGATGAAAACAACTTAAAACAGATAGGTGCCTTAGGTAACCCCTAGCCATGCAGAGACAGAGGCACTTAGAAGGGAAATTCAGTTTTCAGGTAGCCTAAATTGTGCTCTGTGTGTGTCTGTCTCTGTCCATGGTTTAAAAAAAGGCTCATGTAGCTATCTTATGCAGCTTCATAAAGTGCCTATTTATACATAGTTGAAAACCAGGACCTGCCAAACATAAAGTTAAATAAGGTAGAAAAATTTGAGAGAAGAACAAAACAAATTATAAGAAATTAGAGAATCTGTTCCTTGAAAACACATAAATATGCCCTTAAGCAAATGGTAAATATGGGCTTGGGAACAGTAAGAATTTTACAGTATTTGAAAAGAGTATACCTGCTGAGGAAGAAAATTTTTAAGCCTGAAGACCATAGAATCAAGAAAAAGGACATTTAATGTTCAGGTTTAATACAAAAAGGAGGGAGTTCCCTGTATGAGATGTATTGGGTTATAAGATAATTTCTCCAGGAAAGCAATAGAAGACTTATAGATTGTTTTGGAGTTGTGTTTTAAAACAACCCGAAAACTCTGAAAAGCTTACACCAGCACAGGGAGAAAGAATCATCAGGTCAATTTCTAGCCTTAATTTTCTTATCAGAATGCTATTAATTGTAATAATCTTTCTGTTTAGTTTTAGGTTATTTTTTGGCAATATTAATGAAATTATCACCTTTTTTTAACAGAATCTATGTTTGTGAAAACTGCAAAATGGTTAGCAGTGAATTATGTCTTTAACCTCAGACAAGGTGTAGTTTGTGCTGTAACATTGTTTTTCTCCAATCAAAGGATTTAACACACAAAATTTTAGTCATAAGGTTATTTACTGTATGCATATTTGATAACTTCTGCTGAAACTATGTATTTCTTCCAGCTTCCAAATTCAATGTCAGTCTAGTTTGTAGGACTGTATTTCAGTCAATAAAAATTTACCATGAGCCAAATTAACTTTAAAGTGATGAGTTAAAGGAAAGAAAGAGAGTCTCTTCTTCAAATACTCTTCTGATTCTTTTCTTTGGAAGAACCACATTAAATGTTTTGGGTTTTTTTTTTCTTTCCTTTGTGTGTCTGCTTCTTTCCCCACGTGTGTAGTTATTATAAAACATAGGTTTTCATTTGGTTACATTTAAGGAAGATGCATTGATTTTCAAGAAATGGTGCAAATATCATGAAGGCTGTTTTGTATGCTTCAAGTTATTAAGTTCATGTAATATCAAACCTTGTACTCAATTAGATCTTGATGTATGAGCTTCATTTCTTATAGCAATCCATCAGACATTTTACAGGGTGAACAACAGAACTGCTGAATATGATGAACAAGTCAAAGTCAGTGAAGGATTATAATCTGGTATGAATATTACAAGTGTTTCACATAACAACAGTACAGTTAGAACTGTTTGTCAACACTTTGTTATGAATTACCTACTCTTGGGGATTACAGTAGTATACCTATGCATATGGTTCTTCAGGGCCAAAATTGTAACTCAAAAGACTTCCAGAGCAAGCTTTCTTCTCTAGAGTTGCCTGTTTCTTCTCCACATTGTCCTTCCTCAAATTTTTAGAAGTAGGGATGATCTGACAGCTGCCAAATGTATGCAAAATGATTCTCTTTAATGTTTTTGGTAGAAGAATATGTTCTTTCTACTAACACTGTCATTGTCAAAATTTGAATGAGTAACATTGAAATATTGATAAAATATTGATCTTTCCTAATTACCACTGTCACAGCAATATCATTCCTTATACAGACAGCAGTGAGGATATCAATCTTCATGCTAGGTATGTGGTATGTCCAGGTATATGGTATATCCAGGTAACTTCCTAGTCCCAACATTATACAACTACAGCTAGAGACAGATTGAACTAATTGGCTGGTAACAGATCTTTTTATGAAATAAAAGTAGGACAGAACAAGACCACAAACCTGGCAAGCTGACTGTCTCTGCTTTCTTCCATAGCTTCCCACCAGCTAACTTGTAACTCTTCAGAACAATGACTGATCTTACTCTACACTCAAAAAGCCTAGGGAAGAGCTCAGATATCTTTTAACCTGCTTTGCCCTTGCAGGTCAATTTATCTGAGACCTGCCTATCAATCAGAGACTTGAATAGGCTGAATCCACAAGAATGTTTGAGAACCATGGGGAAAAAGAAAACACCACGGAAAAGTGAAGTCCTTACCTGAAACACATTAATATATACAGCAGAATGTACTCAATTAAACAAAATAAAGAATGAAATTGCAATTCATACAAAATTGATTTTCTTTGTTGAGATTGATTTGGAACTAACAACAGATCATAGTCTCTAAAACTTCAACCAAATATCAGAAACTTTGACTATGAACTTCAATTTGCATTTGCAAAGTTAAGAGAAGATTGCAATTGTTCAAGATTAATTACTAAGAATGCAATTAAGTTGCCTAAAAGTATATATCTAGTGCTTATGGCTTCCAGCTGCCATTGCAGAAGCTCACACATCTATCACAGGTACTGTATTTCACCTGCAACACGTAGCTGCCCCAAATACCTTAGGTATCTAAAATGACATTAGACACCCATGCTTTGGCAAACCAATAATATGCACCCTTAATATGCAAATAGTCAGGGTTCCATAAAAAATCTGAATGAAAACATCCATTTCAAAAGAAGAAATGTAAATGTTACATGTGTGGGTAAGGGGAGCAAGAAAGACACATATATCAGTTAATACATTATAAGTGGAAAGTGTAACCACTGATTACGGAAACAAAAGGAGTCAGTGAAGTAACAGTGCCAGTATGACTAAAGAAAGAAAGAAAGGTGTGAGGGATATTAGCAATAAAAATAGGCTCAGACCTGATAGTGTTAAGTGCAGATGGGCAGATGGTAAATGAATGTGGTTGTGTCTTAACACTGAAAATACACTTTTGTGTTATGTGTGGATAAATAAGGAAGATAGAACCACACTGTATGATATGTAGGGAATCAACATTTACCATATGTAAAAAATCTGAATATTTTGAGGAAAGGGTTGTGATCTCTAAACATCATGAAAACATCAAATGAATTCAATTATTTAAAAATATAGTATATATTAGCAAGATTATTTGATCCACTAGCTTTAATTTTCACTCAGTCTGAGTGAAATCTGAGAAAATTCTGAAGAACTGGAAAACATGAAAGAAAAGTGAGAGAGGGAGTTCATAGAAATATTTAAACATAAGAGAAATTTCTCAGGAATTATAAAGCAGTTACAAACTCTGTAGCATAAAGATGAAATCATCATAGAATGAAGATTTTTTCAAAACATTTACATTGTTAGAATTGCAGGTCTGGCTGCTAAATAGTAGTGTGCTGATGTATATTTTGATTTCTCCAAGGTTTTTGAGTAACACATTAGATTTTGATTAAAAAATATTATACTATACATAACTATCACAGCACTAAGTAGATGTAATTTAAAACTGGTTTGTTAACTATATTTCTGTATAAGCCAGCAGAGAAGTATCATGATAAGGGATATTTTTGGAAAATATCTTTTTGGGGTTTTTTTTGCTAAATTTTTATCGATGACCTATATGATATGATAACTTTCTAGTATGGCTGGTAAATGACACTGGCTGATGAAGTATTGATAAGTAAAGCTAATAAACCCTTTTTTTTTCTCTTTAGTACAGCTAAATGCAAGTGATTGCAAATTTAGCATTTGAGAGTAAAGAATACGTCATATACATCTATACAAATTTTATATTGCTTAAAATCAATAATTCAGAAGGAGACAGATTTCAGCATCACAGTTTGTTTCAACATAAATTCTCACTTGCAGTGCTCATGAAAAAATGTAAAGTGGAACACCAGAAAGGAAGGGATCTTTTTAGTATAGAGATCATGTACAGAGAACTGCTGCAATTTTATATCCAATTCAAGACAATAAAAAAGACTGTAAAATGGCAGGAACATCACCTGAAGTGGGGCACAGTGCTTATGAGTAGTGTGGAAAGCCTGACAGAAGCTCAGTTGCTTCCACTCAAGTTCCCTATAACAGTTTAGACAGACGCTTGTGATCTGCTGCATTTAAGAATTGAAATGAGATCCACATCAACTATTGCTGGAAGAAAAGCATTACAATATAAGACTTAAAGAGACTTTATTAAAAAAATGTCTATAGATGACTTGTTCATCAGGAAGAGGTAATTAAGAAAAATACCTTACAGTAGAGGATTTTCGGACTTGCTAGCAAAGACACAGTGAAACCCAATGACTGGAATTTTTGGCAGACTTGGTCTTTAAATATATTTAGCCACAGAGCCACTTTACATTGGGAAAAACTGGGAACACAAATACTTAAGTACATACAATTTGTGAGAACCATAATCTACAAGTAAGAGAATATGGCTATTAAAGTATCAGTGAGTAAACACCATTGCCAGAGCTAACTGTTGAAAGATATAGGTTCATCAAAACTTGCAGTAATGCAGCTTTATGTGGGACAAACTTCATTGCGGGACAAACATCACCCTGGACAAACTCAAACACAGAAAGGAAGCCTACAGAGGGTGGAAGCAAGGACAGGTAGCGTGGGAGGAATACAGAGAAATTGTCCAAGCAGCCAGGGATCACGTTAGGAAAGCTAAAGCCCTGATAGGATTCAATCTGGCCAGGGACATCAAGGGCAACAAGAAAAGATTCTATAGGTACGTCAGGGATAAAAGGAAGACAAGGGAAAATGTGGGCCCTCTCCAGAACAAAACGGGAGACCTGGTTACCCGGGACACGGAGAAGGTGGAGGTACTCAATGTATTTTTTTGCCTCCATCTTCACTGGCAAGTACTCAAGCCTCACC
>NW_008795017.1:1653963-1663217 GCF_000699145.1 Aptenodytes forsteri
GGTGAAACACTGGAAGAGGTTGCCCCGAGAGGCGGGGGATGCCCCATCCCTGGAAACCTTCAAGGTCAGGTTGGAGGGGGCTCTGAGCAACCTGGTCTAGTTGAAGATGTCCCTGCCCACAGCAGGGGGGTTGGACTAGATGACCTTCAGAGGTCCCTTCCAACCCAAACTATTCTATGATTCTATGATTCTAAAAGGGACCATATGATCCTCTGTCCTTGCACACTCATTTCTTCTGGTTATCTGATTCAGGGCTCTGGAGAGAACAGGATTTTAGAATATCACAGTTCTGGCAGCAGACCATGACCAAGTTCCATTTTTCATTGCTTCAGTTTGTTGTCCTCAGAGGTAAGGAAAGAATATTGGACTTCATTCAGCACTGCTAAGACTCTCTGTAAGCTTGATGTGTTCTTTTGGTTTTCTTTTCTCACCTTCTTAAGCAGTATCAGATAAATGGCTACACCCAGGGTGGACCAGTACTCTGGAACATGCCAATAAAATATTCCTGTTAATATTATATTTCTCCAAAATTACTTTCTCAGCTCGTTAGCGGCTCTGGCTGCACGATCTTTGCTCCTTTTCCTGCTACACTCTCTACCTGGTAAGAAAGATTAGAAGATAAGTAACCTCATGACTTCTGTACACCTACACCCAGCTAATATATCCACATAGCAAAAATGTGAGTGAAGAGAGATGAAATATTTTTGGTCAGTCTTTAGACAAAATAGTCATCATGACGATGCTTAAAGATTTTTTTTTAAAAGGCTCTCCTGTAGGAGGATCAAATTAATACTATTAGCAATGTCATTTTCCTTATTGAGTAAATATTTGATGTCTCCACAATAATAGTTAACATCACTGAGCCATTAAAAAATATTATAATATAAAACCTTTTTTCTTTTGAGGTTTATTAAGCTTTGTAACATTCTTAGTCTCCCATGCTCCATGATGTAGTCAACCTTTCTGTAAGGAACAAGCAATTCTCAAAGTGCAATCTGTAGGCATGACACTGACATAAACCTTACTGTAAGGAAAAAGTAATGATATGTTTGGGGAAAATTTTAGTTAGGTGATGGTACTGAAGAGATAAGTTTCAGTCTACTCAGAACTGCAGGTGTTTTTTATAACCAGATGAATATGTAGGACATGAATTACTGACTAAGGAATACATTGATTAATAAAACGGCAAAGATGCAATGATTAAAATAAATACATGTATGTAGGTCTTAAGAAGCTGTGTAGTAAGGAACATGGAATGTCCTAACATTGCTTACCAGGCCATCTTTTTAGATTGTCATTGTGTAATACCAGTGTTCCTCCAGGGTTCATAAAAAATTAGTCTCCTTCATTATCTGCACTGTAAAACTGATGGGAACGTGGAAGACAGTTGTCAGTCAGTGCAAATATGAATGTTACCTAGTGCATATTCCTGAGACTTATTAAACTGCCTTATTTTAGTAATTAGATAAATTCTGAGTGCAGTTTTGTGAATACAGGAATATAAGAAATTTTAGCATCAAAGTATAGTACTTAAAAATGTATGCTGTAAGTTATCTGTCATCTCCTGTTAAAAGTTTTGTTGCTCAGAAATTTTAGTTATTCATATAAGAGAAACTATCATGAATGAGAAACAAAGAACAGAAAACAGATTAAATTGATATCAAGCTTGTTAAAAATATTTAGCAAAATACAAATTTTAAATATAAATATTTATGCAATATAAATATAAACATATATGCATAAAAATTGGAAAACCATTGTGACTCATTCATGGTGTCAGCTGTAGTTTATAAAAAGCTCTAAGTTTGAAAACTAAAAAAGTTATAACTTAAAGCTAACCATTAATAGAATGTATCATGTTGAAGCTATTATAATAAGGATTTGATAAGCATTGGCTGTAGACTTCTAGAATTAGCATTTACCTAAATTCCAGTTTGGAACTCTGCTGAGACATTCCTTTTAGGACACTCTATTGCACATTAATTATGCTTTTATCCAATATAGTTTGAAAAATAAGAAAAAATACATTTTTGTCTTTAGTTTCCAGCGTGTGTGAGCAATTTTGGAAATCTTTAAATTGTACATCTATTTAAAATGCTTCTAATAGTGCACAACTCTATAGCAATCTTTAATTCTCAATTTAGAAACTCATAAGTGCTAAGTCTTTTACTACCACCTCACCTTAATCCACTAGTTGTCTTCCTCACTCCAAAGAGCAATTAATTCCTACAGTATGTAAATGCACACGGAAGAAAATGTTCACCATTGGACAATGTTTGCAATATGCATTTCTAATTCAAACTTTACCTTTTTTACAGACGCCATGTGCATTAGCTCTCTTCTCAGTGCTTATGTTTTCTCTCATGCAGTTATACAGCTTATTTGCCAACTTTCAAAAGCAAACATACAAGCTTCCTTTCCTTAGCGTGCTTGCAGTAGGCTGTAGCAGCTCTTCCTGAAACTGTAGCTGGAGTTCCTAGAAATGAGACTATGGCAGAGGACCAGGCATTTCCTGAATCCTTTTAACCATGCCTTTCAATTTGGAAGTGAAATAAATATTAATGAACTGAACTTGAAGTCAATTCAAACAAAAGGAAAAAAAAAGAAAGGCAGAAAGATGAGATGGAACAATCTTAAATTAACAATTTATTTAAAGACTATGTTTTAAATTTGTACGACTTTTTAGTACTATGTTGGTCTCTATGCTTTATCTCAATAAGATTCCTGAGTTTTTCAAGTGTGGGTTCACACCCAAGAAAGATTTTGTTCACGGATTGTCATTTACATTAAAACATGAGAAAAACATAAAAAGATTATGTTCAGCACTCTTTTATTTATAGACTGATGGATTGAGAATTTTTTTAAAGCAGTAAATGAATGAACTCATTTTTTTCATCTATTAAGAATGTGAAAATATTGAATGCATTTGTAGAGATATTAATATGTAATACTTATCAATATAAAATTGAATTAAAATAAGACACAGGTAATCATATTATTACAATACAGTTGAAAGGCAATACAGCAGTTCAAAGTTCTGAAAAGTTCTATAAAGCAATTCAGTGAAGGTCATTCATCAGATATCTTCTCCAAGCAGAATGATGGAGTTATGTGCACAAATAAGATTTCTGTTAAATCAGAACACTGATTTAAATGTAATCTACACAAATGATTCATGCCCATATGAGTCCAACTGATACATATTTAAATTAAAGATGTGTCAAATTATAATCACCTACCAATGCAAATTTGCTTCAGACTTAGGAAAGAAATATTTAACTATTTCCATGCACATATTTCTGTATGATTGACTAGCTCCTATAACAAATTATTGTTTGTGTTTGCTCTTTGTGCGTTTCAATTTATTTACTTCAGTGTAACTTCTTTAGCCTACTTGATAACACAATTATTTAAAGAATTCCCTATGTGTATGTATGTTTTTTTTCTATTCCAAAACTACTCATTTTTATGTTCTTAATTCCTACTTAGATCATTCTGGGTACCTTCTATTTCTATCTGAACAACATGACACATTTAAGTTTTATGATCAAGTTAATAATTTACTTTTGTACACACACACACATGCACACAAATGTAATAAAGACAGGAATCTCTTCTCAGACCTTAAATAGCTGTGAATACTCCTGAAGTTTTGGACAGAAGACTTCAGAGAGCTTACATGTCATTCTGGATATTTATATAACGTTAGATGCATCTCTCTTTCTTTTCTAGGTCCTCTCTATGTGATGTTCTTCACAAGGAGATAATGTGCCTAAAGGACATTTCCTTTAGTGTTTTAGAAAGAACAGGGAATGGAAGAAATTCTTGCTACGTAGATTATTTTTGAAATAATGATTAATAGTATCCAGTTCATAATCTGTACACTGATAGACATTTGCATGTCAAGATAATAATCAAAACCTTTAAAGCTTTTCATGTGCTTAGGGAAGAAAAATCTTGCTTACAGCAAGATTTAACATGCATATAATTCAGTCTTATTTCACATACTTCTGAATTATTAGAAGAATCTGGAGTATCTTTTAAAAGTGGCAGAACAAAACATAACCATTGCAACTTCTTTCAGATAATTCTCAGACTATCCCCTGGGCATAGTGTTGGACAAAGCAGAACTGACTAAAATAAAAACAGAAGTTAAAATTCTGAATTTTTCAGAACATGTTCCAAAGAGTTAAGGCTCCGCTGCGTGATATTTATGTGGTAATATCACCATCGAAGGTCCAAGTTCAAATTAAAATCCAGACGCTTCCTGGTCAGCAATCATCTGGATCCTCACTCAATGTTCATTATTCATGTGTGGACGCCAACCAAGGCTTATATGAAGAGAATGTGTCAAAAAAGTGAAATGTTCTAAAATGTGATAAGAAAATTTTTGCTGTGGTTTCTATAGGATGCCAGATGAAGAGACCTTATTGTTTTAAAGTATATGAATTAAATGTTCTGTCTTCATAAGCCAGGGAAAAATAATTTATTAAAAAAAATATAATTGTTTCTTTTATTTTCCTAATCATGTTGTCCCGGTTTCAGCTGGGATAGACTTAATTTTCTTCCCAGTAGCTGGTATAATAATAAGGACTATTTTGTTCTTCACTGCAGTTGTAATTTTGGAAAAAAAGTTTTTTTGAAAATAAATGCAATACTGTTCTGGAAAACTCCTTTTAAGTTCTTCTTAAGCAACACTATTATAGTCAACTGGTTGGAAACAGCTTTGCATAAAACCACAAACTCCATCTGTCAATGTATCAGGGAAAGCTGAGGAACCTTAAGAAAGGATAGAGGTTTAAAGCCTTGCTTAGAGGTGATTTTTTTTTTTTTTTTTACTAATTATCTGGAAATAAAAGATTGTATATAAGTAGTGGGAAGGATATTAAATAAAATATTAGGAGGATTAGAAAGATAGTAGAAAGATATTAGAAGGATATTAAATAAGCCTGAACCTCTTTTGCAACCTGGAATAAACTTCTCTGAGACTTTAAGCTTCTTTTGCATGGTTTTGGAATGAATGATGAAACTGAACAGTAACATTAATTGCATATGTGAAGAATCAGATTTCATTGTCCATGACTGCCTTCAGCAAGAAAAGACGAGTTGCTATGTAGTAACAGATGTTAAAATAAGGGATCAGTGCAAGAAAGACAACTACATAGAACTTGAAATTTTAGAAGAGATGGACAATGAAATAGACATCAAATTATTTTATCACATAAATCACTAAACTAGCACTGAAACATTTGATATCTGTATCATCTACCTTGAACAACAGTCTAATATAAACAAGCATCTAAATGTTATTAGATAAATTTTAAGTATCTACTGTCAAAGAATAAGGAAAGAAATCCCTAAAACAAGTCAAAACCAAAGGAAATTTTATTATTTGGGAATTTAGATCCTTCTAGACAGTTTTCTGATAAAATAAAACAACATCACTTGAAATTGTAACTTATTAAGAATTTCTGCATGAAACATATACTATGTGTATTTAGGTACCATAGGGAGTTATTTTTTTGATTTTTATGACATGATAACTAGCATGCATGTGTCAAAGTTATTGGGGTTTTGTTCTGTCTTCTGTCAAATATTTATTTGCAGTAAAATCACAAACAGCATATCTGGTAGTATATTTGTTAATAAAAATGAATTTTAACCCATTTTAATAAAAGTAATATCAACATGTTCAGATTAACAAACTTCAATTCATTGTACTTTGATTGGAACACTTTGTATGAGATTATAAGCTAATAATCAAGTGTCCTGTTAATAATGCAATCACACAATGTTAAATAAAAATGTTAAACAGCTATTCATTAAGAAACACTAATATAAATCACAAATGACTTAGTAAAATTGTTTCATTCTCTCACCATAGAGAAGTCTCAGTTATACAACTAGCAAATTAACAATTCTTTTAAGAGACCAGCAATATATCTAGCTTTGTACATGAAAGGTGTTGCAAGATATTGCACTGAGAAAGACTCAATAATTAATGAACTTAATAAATAAATAAATAATGTAATTGTCAGTATCTAGTCTCTGGAGCTGTCAGCTGCGATGGAAGTGGCTCTGTTTCATCTCTGACCTCCTGGCTTTCAATTATGATCAAACACAGTCTGGATTAGTATACTTTCCTTTTCTTCAGAGCTCAGTCATTATTTTAGAATCCTCATCTTGCCATTGTGTTATACATGTTTAATAGTTCAGGACACTTTTGAAAACTTTTCATTGAAATGCTGTGGTTAAAAGGTTGCTTAATCTCACAACAAGCACTTCTGCCACAAGAAACCAAAATTTATCATGTTCTAGTTCACACGGGGAAGAGCTAGGTCCTTCAGTGGTCAGCTGCAAATGGTAATTAATTCATGTCTACTTTAGAATAATTTTCTGTATTGTCAAAAAAGAGGAATTTCCAATGATGTCTTCTTTGTCTCAGTGGTTCTTTATTCTATTTTTTGTTTGTGCCACAATAAATCAAAAATCAAACTTTGAATTCCTAAAGGTAACAGGGATTCAAATTAGCCTGCAGTGGCTCATGAAGTTGTTGATAATGTAAGCATGGAAGTCATTTGGAAGAATATTAAGATACCATGCATGAAGAGCCACATATATATGATGATCAGAGTAATAGAAAATCAGAAAAATTGTAGAGGGCAAGATCATGCCCTTGGGAATTAATAAGAACTTGTGCTACAAGCTTATTAATTGGAAATGACTAGTGTAAAAAGATTCTGCTTTTCCATCATCTTATGATAGCTTATAAACTTCCAAATAATTCAGTAATGAAAAAGGTAAATGTTATCTCAGAATATATAGAGTAGCATACCGTCTATAGCTCGTAGCATAGGGTACCAGTAAAGCAGAAAATTTTTAATTTTGCCTTAAAAAGTCCTGGTGAGATCTTATCCATACAATAAATTTAAAAAAAAAAGAAAAGTGTTTGTCCTGTACATGCCTGTGGACCAAGAAAAGATGGTATGATAGAGGAATAAAAAGCATGTCTTACCAAAGAAGGCAAAAGCTTTTGTTTTATATATTCAAAGAATATGGTTATTAAAGGAGAGAAGAAAAAGGAAAGGAGGAAACACAATCTGAGCTTAAAGGATAAATTACTGGCCATTAATGCATTTAAACTAGAAATTAGAGAAACATTCTAAAATAATAAAGCACTGAGGCTCTATAGCAGCCTTTCAGTAGGAGCATCAGGACAAAACAATAACAAACAAATTATTTTTAAGATTAATTTTAATCAGTGTATGAAAGGGGTCTGATGACTGAACTTGAAAACACTTGAGGTCTTTTAAAGTCCTATTTGGGAAAAAAAAAAAAAAAGTCATCTGCTTGTTTGGCTACAGGGCCAAATATGAAGTTCTGGAAGGGGAAAAAAAAAAAAAAAGATTTAGGAAACACTGGGATTGTTAGTTTTAAAGCAAAAAGCAAGCCACCTCATAAACAGAATGAATAGCACTTCTGCCATCCCGGGACATTCCTGTGTCATTCACATGTAACTCCTGTCTTTCACAACGGCAGTATGGGTCGTCATCATCATCCTAGAGTCATCTTACTTTCTTCAACTTGGATTTGGACAAATCCTGACATATAAATCATTGGCTCCAGTTGACTTTTACTTCTGTATGTCTCTTTTTATCTCTTCTTTTTTTTCAAGTAAGTTTGAGTGACTCAATCAAGAAAGTCTCTCAATAGTGGAAAACAATAAGTGACCAAACATTTACAGAAGCATCTGATGCACCTTACTGCCACAAGATTACCCCATATTTTATCTGATTAAAAGAGCAGATGATGCTCTATGCTTCTCCGGCAATGAGAAGCAAACAAATATAGAAACCTTGCAAATCTTTGTTATTCTTCCTCCTTTGATTGCACAAATTTGCTGTTGACTCTTCTGTGTTGTTTAAAAAAAGAATCTGTTTCTCCCTGCATGAGAAAAAGTAGGCAACAGCTCTTATCATCAAGAAGATCATGATGAACTCTTTTGTGTAAAACATTATATAGCTGAAGGAAATGAGAAGAACTGTGACTCTTGGAATGTGCAGTATTAGCAATTTTGTTTTTCTAAGTGTTTTAACTTCCTCATTACCTATTGTATTTCTACAATCAAATTAAATGGGATTGTCACAATAACATCACCAGCAGTAATAGGATATGAAACCCCAAACCACATTAGTTGTGCAATGTTATAACAATCAGCAAGCACTTAATTTTTCTTAGCCTTTGTTGGGCCCAGAAGACTCCTCAGAACATGGCCTTTCTCAGCAAAACAAATCAACTTTGTGTATTAATTATGTAGGCTCTAGGCCAAATTATCAAAAAACTTTCAGTAGTTTTTATTTGCGGAAATGAGTTGGATATTTACACTTCAGGAATACCTGTTAGCATGCCCAAATACTGCTATGTACAGACAGATGTAAATAATAACAATATGGGCACAGGTTATACAGGTGGCAGTGTTTCAAGTGGAAATGAGCTAAGACTGCTGTCTTTATAAACAGGACAAGAGCAAAATGTCCTACACATCACTTAAAACCTCACCCTGTAAAAAAATAATTTTCTATTTTCGCTTACTTGTGTAGGCCTACAAATGACATAATGTATGAAGACATGGGCAAAATCACAGGTAGGAAAGCAATAACATTAGCGTGTCAGGGCCCTGAGCACATCTCACCTTCTAGGAGTTCAGCTGGCTGAATCCCAGCTGAATCTAGATGAGCTCCTTCACTGGTAGGAGCTGTCATGAACAAAGCTAGAAATGAAGGCTGTCCCTCCTTTCCTTGGGAGTTGCTTTTAAGCAAGCTGAGGGTGACAACGCGGCAGGCGTGAGCAATGCCCTCACTAGCGAGGAGCTATGGTGTTGGCTTAGAAAGTTTGAGACAGGATCCAGTGTGTAGGTAGTGATCAAGGTCAGCCCTAGTGTGGTGCTGGGCCACCATGATGACACATGTCCAAGATCAAGCTAACCAGTGGGAAAACATCAAAATTGAGGCAGTATAACCAGGTGCAGACATAACTGCAGCACAGGGGGTCAGTAGGAGAGCCTTAGCATAAAATTAGCTTCCAAGAATGGGATTCTTCTAATTACTACCCGCTGCTGGTTATACAGGCTGGCAGTGATGAGGTTGCTGAGAGAAGTCCTGCAGCGATCAAAAGGGACTTCAGGGCACTGGGGCGACTGGTTCAAGGATCGGGAGCACAGGTAGTGTTTTCCTCAATCCCTACAGTGGCAGGGA
>NW_008795017.1:1666159-1687474 GCF_000699145.1 Aptenodytes forsteri
AGGAAAAATTTCTTTACTGAAAGAGTGGTGAAACATTGGAACAGGCTGCCCAGGGAAGTGGTGGAGTCCCCATCCCTGGAGGGATTTAAAAGACGTGTAGATGAGGCGCTTAGGGACATGGTTTAGTGGGCATGGTAGTGTTGGGTTGACGGTTGGACTCGATGATCTTAGAGGTCTTTTCCAACCTCAATGATTCTATGATTCTATTCTATGATTCTATGAAGGGAATTCCAGCTGTCTTCACAACAGCTCTTATAAGCGAGGAAGTTGACCTTTGACTCAACCAGTTGAACTTCTTAACTTAGGCAAACTCCTGGGAGCGGGGTTAGGAACCTAATGTTCGGCAGCAATTTGGAGACAGAAACAAAGACCAGGTGATGAAAGAAGAGGATAAGCAGAAATTTATGTATAGCCTAAAACAGGGAAGTTGGAAGATGCCCTCAGTGTACTCTACATTCAGATTTTTTTTCTTGCTGGTGTCAGTCAAGACTGCCCTCTAATATTTAGCTGTTCTGGTTATCTACTGCTGCATCAATAACTAGTCACTGGGCAAATGCCTGCTAGTATCAGTGACAACATCAACATCACTATAAATAAAATAACTAGTCCCATGATTTCAGGTAAAATAAATATAATTTTATCCTACCTAATCAACTACTAATTCATAGATAGAAGTGAGGTCAGTGAGATCAGGCAGAAGCAAACTCGATATAATTAGCTCCAGACAAAATCCCCCCCCCTTTTTTTTTTTAGTAGTTTTGGCAAGGTTAATGAGATAACAGAAATAGCAAAATGAGTCTGGACTATGTGAAAAGGCATAATCTATCTTTAAGTCCAGTTATCAGCCTTGTACATAAACAGCTGCTATTTAAGATTACAGAGGTTAAAGGATTTTCCTCCATTTATCAGTTCTAGACTTCTCTTGTGGTAGTTATGAATTCTGTGTTTTCCTCTTCAGGCTCTTACTGCAGTAGGTTAGTACCTGGAAATCTTTCTATATAAATGTCAAATAATAGTTACTAAGTTCATTTCAACAGTGATTGCTGTTACAGCCTACACTTAGCTAGCTTGATGTGATCCTTTTTACTGCACAGCTTCTTTAAAAGCTCAAATTGATCATGGATAGAAGAGTGGTGAGTAAGGCTTACGAGAACTGTGAGATTGGAAGGATCTGTTCTCTTAAAAAATCAGTAACAACTTAGTCATTCAGATCATTAAATATGAAAAGTAATTTCTGCCCCAGATGAGGTGTAGGGTCTTTCAATGTTATGTTTTTTTTCCTATGTAATATGGAGCATTGGATCAGCTGCTGACAATTTGAGGTCATATCCTTCCCAGTTATCCCTTCCATTGTATTAATATTAAAAACAAATAATATATTGGCCATACTCTTTGTCAGCTTGATTTCCCAAATACTGAGGCCAATGCACTTCTTACACTTAAAATAACCACAAACAACTTTGTAGGTAATAGGAAGAGATGAATGATTCTGTTATCTTCTGAAGATGCCTATAATATCCATTGAAGTAGTAAGGACAGGTGGGTTACTAACTTAGCTGTTTCAGCTGAGGTCCTAGCATTAGACCAGAAAATGTGGACAGCAGATACCTGTCCCTAAAAAGGTACCTTATAGGGTAAAGTTCTTAAGGTAAAGAACCTTTAATTGTCCAGTATCCTTTATCCTAAGCTGGAATAATTAGGAAATTTTAAAGCATGGATAAATGCTTGCACATGTAGAGCTGGACAGCCAGAAACAACACAGGAGGAACAAACACGATACTTACTTACAAGAAAGGCCTACCTGAAGTTTTGCTCCTGTAAAAAAAAGAACAACCAAATATAACTGAATAATAATATAATAATACTATATCTATATATAATAATGGTATAATCTGTATAATAAAACCTATGGGGATTCAAAGAGTAAGCCTCTTTAGAATAGACAACAATTTGACCATGTCTTTTTTTTTTTTTCTTTTTTTTACACAGGTAATGATATTGCTGATTTTGTATGTAATTCCAGAAGTTGAGTCCAGAATTATTCCAGGGACTGGAATTCAGGTCATCCTCTTACTCACAATACTCAAGCCAATAGGCCATTATTCAGTGACTGCTAGTATTTCCTCTGACAGATTTTTTTTCCCAATGAAAGGGATAATGGTCACTGGAATTTCTGTCAAACATGGTATTACCTTTGTGCAATATACTTGTTTCAGCTACTCAGCCAACATGCTGCTCAATACCTACCTTCTACTTTATCCTGTTATGATTCAGATATGCAAATATGTTCATCTTCTGTTAAATAACTAGAAATGCCCAAGAGGTTGTGTTAAGAGTATGCCCAAATCCATCTCAGCTGCCTAAAACAAGTAGAGTGAATAGCTAGGCTCACTAGACTTAATGTAGGACTGTTCAACAACCTATGATATACAAGACCTTAAATCTCACTCAGAACTTATTTTATTGTTCTGTCTGGACTTATGAAAACCATAAATCTCAACTATAGGACTTTAATTCTATATTCTAACAAAAAAACCCTCTTAAAATGGCACTTTCCTCTTCAGCGTGTTCAAAACCAGGCTCACAATCAGATTTATCCATTCCCCAAGTAAACACTGGGTTTTACTGTCCCATGTACTGCAGAGACCATAAACCAGTTTACAAACAAACCGTGTCTTCTCTGTTTTGATCATCAACCAAAGAAACATAGAATCAAATCACAGGCTCAATAATTATCTAAAGGGCAGGAAAAGATTCTTGTTGGGGATCAGCCTGAAGTTTACACAGTTACCACAAGAGAAATATCACCGTTTTTCAAATCAAGAGAACCTGACATATTTGTTATTAAAAATAAATTACTACTTGATTCCATAATGCTATTATTAATTTCACTCTTTGCTATGACATTTTGGCTATATTTGTTCTGTCTTGCAGAATGAAGTCTATTTCACGGAATGAGCAAATATATTTTTCTCTCTATTTTCTGTTGATTTCAGAGTAACATAACTACAAATGGGAGGAAACATGGTTTCTTTAATCTTTCTAACTAATGAAATGAAAGTATTCAATAAGCCTATTATTGTTCTCACATCTATCACCATTTCATATTAAGATATGATTTTTTATTTCTTAATCAAGTACAGAAACTCCCCAAATATATCATTCTGGTTATTTACTTACCAGCCCAATGTAACCAGACAGATCAATTTCACACCTAAATCTGTTATCCAACATCATGTACAATCTATTTTTTACAAGTGTGTTAAAGAAAATCCAGTTTCCCAAATATCACCTTTGGGCTTTCAAAGTTTTACTAACATGATTCCTGCTATATCGAATTTGATTTTTTGAGAGATAACATAAGTAGAAACGCTGAAGCAGAAATCTAGTCATATAACAAAAATAGTCTTTCCAATTTCAAGTATATTTTCATAGCCCGTATATGAACTAAGACTTGAAAACCACCAAAGCATACAAGAAATTGTTTAACCTGTATATATTGGCTGCAAGCTTTTCCGATACTCCTTGAATATTTTGCTTAGTGTCTCAAATACCTTACATCCCTACACTTTACAATTTAATATTTATCCCTACTTTCTCCACACAGACCTTTGAAAAGAATGAAATAAAATCCTCAAGAAGACAAACAGCAATAGGCAACATTAACAATGAACATTTTCTGATGTGAGGCATGTTAGTACTATAAGTAGCTTTTTTAACCACTGCATTGGCAGAAATCAGTCACTATCTCCAAATTTTGGCAGCCAATGGAACAAAAGTCACTAACTTTCTCTCCATTGGATCTTTTGACTATTTTGCCAATATGTGTGCTAAAAGATAAAGAAGAAAAGAGTTCAGAGAAAACTCTCCCACCTGCTGATACCAGAATCTGAAGAACTTGCCCTCTGTGGTTTCACTGACAAACTGATCTGCAGTAACTATCACAGGTTTGAAACCAAAAGTTTTCTTCTTTGCAAAGCACATCTCTCTCTATCCCCTCCCTACCTGCACTCTGCTATTGAAAACATGTTTTTGCTATCTCCACAAATGTAATAAAGCTACAAGGTTTTGATCTCATTTGCCATTAAAAGAAGAACATAACTCCCTTGTCGGCACTGCAATTTTGGGAAGTGCTTACATTACTGGTAATGACTTTATTTTATTATTTGGTATTATTCTCCTGGTACCACTCTTTATAAACCAATTGTTCAGATCAATAGTGTACCCCAACATTGTTAGAGCCCTCAATTATCAAAAGAAACATATTAAAGTATAAAATCAGCAATTGTTCATCAATAGTGTACCCCAACATTGTTAGAGCCCTCAATTATCAAAAGAAACATATTAAAGTATAAGAAATTAGATTTGATTTGATCAGAAATTTGATCTTGTTTAGGTTTTTATTAGAAAGTAGGTCTGTTTGAACAGGTGAAGAAGAATTGGAAAATAAAGAAGAAAAAATAATTTTCTTTTAGTAGTTCCCTTACATTGATTTGCTCATGTTTTGCCCTTTTGTTCCTACTTGCTTTGAAAGATGTTTCCTTTCAGAATTTGCTGTTGCATTGGGTGTAAATGGTAAGGGTTTGTTAGCAGAGGGGATCAGGTGTGACTTCTGAGAGAAGAGGCCAGAGGCTGCCCCATGCCAGGCACAGATGGTTCCAGATGAGTCTACAACAGACCCACCACAGGACACAGCTGAGCCAATCCACAAAGTTTGTGGTGCCTCTGTGAAAGGGCAGAAAAAAATGAGGGGGAGGGAACATGGGGAGAGTGAGGGAGTGGAGAGAGGAGAAGGGAACAATGAAAGGAATGAGGGAGTAACAAGGCGGTGCTCCATGGCAGAGCAGGAACACTCCTGAAGGGACTGCAGCCTATAGAGGACCCATGTTGAGGCACAGGGAAAAGAGTGAGAAAGAAGGAGCATCAGAAAGAAACCTGACCTCAGCCCCCCGTGCCACTCATTGCTTCATTGAAAGGACTGAGTGCAACCCGTGACAGTAGCAAGGTGTGGAGGAGAGGAGTCTGGAATGAAGTGAGCCTGGGGAAGGGGGAGGAAAGGTGATTTTAAATGTTTGTCTTTTTCTGTTTCCCAATAGCTGAATCAATAATTAATTATTTATGTTAATCTGCATTCAACTTAGTTAAATTCCCCAAGTTTAATCTTTTTGTCCACAGTAGTACTTGGTAAGGGATTCACCTGTCTTTATTTCAAATCACTAGCTTTCTCACTCCTTCCTATTTTCTCCCCTGTCCTGATGAGGGTGGGGGAAGTGAGCAAGCAGCTGTGTGGGAACTTGGTTTTTAGCCTGGGCCAACCCACCACGGCTATGTTCACCAGCTATTAGTTTAGCTTTTTCTGTATATACATTACACTATAGTATTGATTTATATAAGATTTTATTTCTCCATATACATTCCTGTAGCGTACAGCATGGGAAGTTCTTTCTGAAATGACATGGTCCCATCCTCTGTGAAAAGCATAATACTCTCAGCTTCCAGCCACCATGTCTAACGCCATAAACCCATGGAATTTTCTTAGAAGTTTTCTCTTGAAGTGGTGTTAACTATTATAATGTATACGCAGGCATCTCCAAATATTGACGGATAACAACCTCAGCCCTACAGGACCTAGAAAACATTAAAATTGCTAATGAGGAACAGAGGAGTATCATACAAGAAAAAAGTTCTATATAATAGTATATTCTCAGTCCAGCCACCATGTCTAACGCCATAAACCCATGGAATTTTCTTAGAAGTTTTCTCTTGAAGTGGTGTTAACTATTATAATGTATACGCAGGCATCTCCAAATATTGACGGATAACAACCTCAGCCCTACAGGACCTAGAAAACATTAAAATTGCTAATGAGGAACAGAGGAGTATCATACAAGAAAAAAGTTCTATATAATAGTTGTATTATTACAGGTTATTTAATATATAATAATATGTAATAATATGTAATATTATTAGCTTAAGAAAAAGTATGAATGACAGAGGATCTGGAGTTCCCAGCACCTCATCTTAGCTGTTTTTGAATATTTTTTTCTAGCCAGTTCAACTTGATGCTGAAAAACAGCAAAGTTCTGATGAAAATGAGAATCATAGCAGTAAAACAATATTACCTTTGTTTGTTTATAAGTATTTCTGGACAGAAATACCAAGTTCTGTCACCGCTATGCTGAACACAGTTACTTGTCACAAGGCCCATGCTGACCATGAACGTCAGCAGGGAAACATTCAGCTAGAGTGAAGAGTAAACACTGTATAGAGGTACAGCGTTGTGGCAATAGTAAAAGTACTTAGGAGGACTAGGTACTTGCACTGCTTAAAGCCTTGAATTTGGCATGGCACAGCACCACTTTGACCTCATTGTATTACCAATTGCAGCATTATGCAAATATACCAAAACCATTAAACTCTCCATCATGTGTATTGGAAATAAGGTTTATAATGTATAACCCCTCCTTCCCCAGAAACGTAAGGCTCATTCCTGGCTGTTGTGAAGAAATAAAACCCAGAAACTATTGGAGAAAACAAGAAGTCAGCTGTGTATACCAAGATCCAGTGGACTACACAAACCTCTACCAGATCAGAGAGCGAGAGATGACAATCAAGATCTCCCATCTCACAGTGAAGAACTGCACCTGGTGAGTGGTGGGTTCTGGCTTGGTTGATTCTGCAGGTGGGTGCTGTGGCAAGAACTATGGATTTTAACTTATAAATAAGATATAAGGATGAATTCAGTTTCATCCTATAGTTAATAAAATGTAGCTATTAGGGCTGTGCACACCTAGTGCATTTAAATCATTATTTCCTCAGCTGACCCAGGAACTTTCTGGCTAGTCTCTGCAAGGATGAAACAATGGACTGATAGGACACAATAGATCAATTTGGAACAAGCTGATTGACTCACCCCCTAGTGCTTTCACAGCAAAACATTTGATTAACTGTTACAGAAGCTCTCCTGGTGAGAATTTCCACAGTCCCTTGGATTCACCCAGGCAGCTCCTGCTCCCTAGACAATTGATAGGGGCTATATGTACGTTTATGTGCTACTTAACATCCTGGATGGAGAATCTAACCATCCCAGAGACTCCCTCAGGTGGTCCTTGCTGCAGAATCAGCCAAACAACATAAATACTGGTAAATAATCAGTAGAAATTTTTCCTGCAGATCAAGAAGTGCACATAGGATAGTCTTTTGCACATAGAAAGGATAGTTAGGGGATGTATTCTAGGTAGCTTAAGAAAATCACTAGTGGTAGATTTTGCATTAATGGAGTTGTCATATAGGACTGTGGGGCAGCTGGACTTGAAAACAACAGTGCTTTTGGCAGTCTCGTCTGATACAGTTAAAGATGCTGTTGCAAGGACCCTTTCAATGTACATACCCATCACAATCTGGACAGTGACCGGGCAACATGCTTGGGAGATCTGATTCCCCAAGTGAGGATTATCCTAAAAGGTCTGGGAAAGTTTTGGAAACACACTCCTCTCCACAAAGTCCTTGCTGGCTAAGGCACAGCTGTGTACTCACCCTGCTTGTATATGTGAACATCATTTTCAGTATTCAGTGCTTGCTCTCCATGTCTTCTAAAGGGGTGGCGATTTCAGTAGGTGGTTTAACATTAAAAACTTAAACTCAGCATGGCAGAGCCTTATGGATCCAATCTTTTATTTGAGACAACAGAAGGGACATACCCTTTGTCTCATTTTCCTAGCAGTTCCCATACCTCTGGGCAACCAGTCTTTCAGTAACTCAATTTGAGTCTAAACACTTTGATGAGGCAATAAGGACTTTGTAATGGCTTTCACAATGAGGCTACAGCTCAAAGACCCATCTTTAAAAAGTCACCTCCATGCTTCATTCACCACTGAAAAATAATTTTTATAACTATCATTTCCATTTACATGTAACAGCAGGTGGCACTCAGGAAGATGGGCAAGCAATTATTTCCGATATTTGTGTTTAGTACCTTATAAACTATAATACATTGAAATCATACAGAAGATTCATTTCTCTGGGAAGATTCCTGTCTTTGAAATGTTCTCTTACCCCCAGGACATAATGAAAAGTTATGTTTTGCCTTCTTAATATATAAAAGTTGATAAGCTCCCTCAAAATCCTGGCATGCACCTGGCATGGGTAAAAGCTTCAAAGGATTTTGAGCTGCATGATCAGACCTTTACTAAAGCAAGACTACACAACAGAACAGAGTGCTCCCCACTTCCCAATAAAACCTCACTTTGCTTGGGAACTGAGAAGGATGGATTCTCGTTCTAACACTTACATACTAGCAGAAAGTTTCTTTTTAACAAGGAAATTCTCTGAGGGCCACTTACTGATTTCCTTTTCTCTACTTGGAGGTTCAAAGGTCCATAAAACTGACTGAAGATCCCTGCTTTGAATATTTGAAAAGATTTCTTGGTGTTACATCTGGAAGATGAATGCATTACCTAGCATTGTCAACTCTGCACGTTCAGAATTCATGAGCTGGATCCCACTAAGCATAGCAGACTTATTAACAGTCATAAGAATTTAGTTAAATACAAGTAGCCCAGCACATTTGGTGCTGAATGTAGCCTTAATTGTTCACATTGCTGTTTTCTCCAGTGCAATAGTTAGAAAATGTTACTTCAGCTGGAACACCTAACTTGTCATGTATTTCAAGACATGGATATCTAAGACAAAAACTTAACATGGGTTCTACATGAGGGTGTCAGTCATCACTGAAAGGTAAATACACTTTTCTGCAGAAAATTAAAAAAAGGTTATTCTCTTTTCAATTGTTGTACCAAAATGGATTGTAGTTTCAGTCCCTGTGAGTCTTATGTTCTGAAGACTACTTCATAATACTTTGTCCCTCACTTAGCCAATATCCTCAGTGATTCATAGTAAGATTCACAATTTGAAAAGCAGTGAAGGATATGGTACACTCTAATTGCCTCTTGACTGCAGGTAGGTTATTGAATAGGTAAAATCAATTTTACTATACAGTGAGCAGGCATGGAATTAAGGCAGTCTTACTGAAGAACTGGTCAAAAGTCATTTCCAATTGAAGAATTTTCCATCAGAAAATGCTAATTTACCCATTACACCTTTACTGCCAGACAGGACTGCCCAGTTTCCTGATAACATACCCAAAAAGGAAATAAAAGCTGGAGAGCCAGGCTAACTGACACTCTATGTAGAGGGCTAGGGAGAATTTAAAGTTTTATTATTTCAGTGTAGTCACTATTTCATTATCTTCTTTTGGATAAGAAGAGGGGAAGAGGAATGCCTGTGCACCCTTGGGTCTTTGCCAGTAGTACTTCCCTTCCTACTATATTATTATTGCAAAGAAACATATTACACAATGGTTTTGATATATGTCTTCAGAGTGTCTGTCCCAGAAAACCTGTTTTTAAAGTTACAGGTTTTATTTATATGATTTATAAGAGAAGTGTTAATTTTATTTTTCTTTCTTTTTTCCCCCCAAAACCCCACAAGTCAGATAGAACAGGATTTCGGAATGAGATTCATATTGTGAGATGAATATCCTACCTTACAAAATTTCTCTCCTTGATTCTTATCCATTCCTCTTAGCTCAATAGAAATGCAACTCCAAATATGGAATAAATTATTCCATATTTGACAAGTTAAATTAATTTTGAGGAAATAAACCAGTATTTGAAGTTCCAATAAAATTTTAATAACAGCTATGTTCAAGAAATTAACCTTTGGGGTATTTTTACTGAATATTAAGTAATTATCCCATTTCTAATGTTTAAACTATATGTCTCCAATGTGTATAAGACTGCTCAAAGATTTTATAATCTAAGGTATGTAGATAGAACAATAATGCAGTTTATTTCTATGCCATAATTTTGAAAAGAGTTTTCTGCAGCTTTCTGAAGATTATACTTGTGTGATTTCATAGTCTTTACCAATTTTTGTGTGTGTCAGTTTACAAAAGAAATTTGTGTCTGGGATAGTTACTATCTGATACAGTTTCATTTATGTTGTAACTTACGCATTTATGAACACTTACTGCACTTTCCTAAGTTTCCCAGGTTTTTTGTTGTCCCTGTAAGACAATGAAGTCTTATAATGTACAAAGTACCTTGTACAAAGAGCAGTATACATGATAGTCCCAAGATATTTTTATTCAAGATAGTTTGGAGTTTGTAGAATTCTCAAAACTGCTTAAACTCTATAAAAAAAGAAAAAAAAGAAAAATCTTACTTTCAGGCTAACCCATTTTCCCCAAAAAAAGTAGTCTAACTAAACTCATAGCTCATGACAGTAGTGTTGCAAAAAACTACCAAGTGCTGGAACTATCAATCCACAGCTGCCCAGTGCAGATGGCATAACCATAAGACACAAACCAAAGTTAAAATTCATGCATCAACATAGTTAGATTCTGTACTGCATGTACTAAGGAGACATTCTGTAAGTCATAAGCAGGGATTCCCCAGCCTGAAGAGATGGGCTTGTTCATACTCTAGTGTACCCATCGTGTAACATATGGGCAGGGGAGGAGCAAGCGAAAGGCTGTGTGGTGTTTAGCTGCTTGCCAGGTTAAACCAGAACAATGACCAACACATTTGCAAATAAGGAGTCCTGCTGTGAATCAAAGTGAAGTAGCTTCATATAATAGATATGGCTGCTGCACAGTGTAAGAACACAAAATCATGGGGTTTACTACTTTTGCAAAGGATTGTAAAAATTCAAAATTTTAAAACATTAAAAAAGGAGAAATTCATTCTCATTCCAGATTCTGTGACAAGAAAAAAAAAATTTTTTTTTTTATAAAGAAGTTGATCTTGTGGCATGGATATAATTACTCCAAAGAAAACACTAATACTCAATGAATTCTAATGATACAAAACATATTAAGAAGTGTGAGCTGTATTAAGAAAATCTCAATGCTTATCAGGAGCACCATTTTTAATGTTGCTTCTCATGAACCAAAAACAATCGAATATTCTGAAACAAACCTTTGAAAGAATTTCTCAAGACAGGTATTTTCAGGGATATATGTCAAACCATGAAACTCTGTTGTTGCAAAAAATACATTACATTAAGGTCTATGATGAGCTGCATTCATTTTCTTCTTTCCTTTCATCTTTACTGACAGAGTAGATCACAATGGTTTCTTCCAGAATAAGTATGGTGCAGTGAAGCAATAATTACCCTATCAAAGTCCCCAAGTAGTCATTCATGAGATGCACTACATTATTAGGCACTAATTAATCATCTGGAGGTAGAGCAGGGGAGAGTCAAGCCTGCAATAGCTCCGAATGAGTCATTACTGTCTACTGGAAAAACTGCATTTTAAGGAAGTCCTTCATATGTTTATTGAAGGAGTTGGGTATTCCAGAGGAAAGTCCTCCCCATTTTCCGACAACCACACTTAATGTGATTAGTACTTCTCTTCTTCCATCATTCCAGTGGGGTTACTGCCAGAGGAAGGTTATAATTAAGACTAAAATGGAAAGATACATCTGTAAATTATTCAAACATATATTTAGGTGAGTTTATGCTTTCTACTAGATCCTTAAACAAAACTTAACTTACACTGTACCAGTAACAGGACTCTTTCAAATATCATTTCCTACTAGCTTTCTTTTTGCTGTGAAGAGATAATAAATCTTAATATGAAGTTGGATGAGCATTCCATGTGATGAAGTGAAAGATTCTAGTGAAATATGGTATTGGCTGCTCTTTGCAATAATTATGGATGTACTGAAAAAATAAACAGTGACATTTCTATCAAGTTTGGTTGATGCATCTTCCCTATCCAGATCATCTGAAGTCAATCTGCTGGGTTCTGGTGTACTGTTTTAATCTCACTGTAGCGCCCATATCATGGTTACTCATTTGAACCCTAGCTTTGAGAAACCCACCATATAAACTATCCTCACATAAACAGACACTTGTAGACACTTTCCATTACTACAATAAACGGAAAAGTGAGCATTCCTCAACAGTGCATGTCTTGAATTATGAAGAACTGATGCTTATAGGAAGTTGCTAATACAGTTTTGACCCTGCTTCTGTAACCCAAGCTTAACAGTCATCAGTGAACTAAGTACCATACAATTCTACAGGATTTTTCAAAATGGAAATGATTTAGTGATATTAATTAAGGGTAGTTTTATAAGCAGCAACATCTAAAATAGAAACAACTTGTATATGCCAATCTGACCAATGATCAGCAAATAAATGCAAAAATGAAAACATGTAAAATCGTATCATTCTATCTGACCTGTAGTATCTTCTGTTTTCAGATCTACCGTGCTGTTCATTAAATTCAGGAAAGTGGTATTATCATGGTCAAGATAATGTTTCTTCATCTTCAATTGTTTTTGAATTTCTTAACTTGGAATCATTGGGGTCAGATAGTATTTATCTACAAAAATGAAACCAATTAACGATTTTCATTTACAACTCTTGGAAAGAGTGATTCTCAAGTTTAAGATTTTCTTTTAGGTCAATGACAGGTAGCCTTTCATCTGAGACTCCAGGTTCTGACTACCTTTCTGTTTGGCAAGTATTTACAGTACGCTGTGTTCCTTTTACTTAACTCCAGAACAGACCATGTCCTTTCAACGACTTGGTGTTGAATATGTAACAAAGCATTTCAGAAATGATCCAAACTGTTAATCTTTGAAGAGAAAATGGTTTATCTCACTGCTTTCAGTTCTGCTTCTAGGACTAACAGAAGACAGAAATTTAGCACAGTGTCATATTTCTGCCAGTTGAAATCTTTCAAGCTTTCAGGGGATGGAGACTGTCAGGGTCCAGAGTATTCCTCTCTAGGTATTTAGTTCTTCGCACTTAAGGCCAGCTTGCTGATAACAGAGAGCTGTAGGGGAAGCCTTGAGGCCTTGGAGTTCCTTGAGAAAAAGCTGGAAGAAGGTTCAGCAGAGCCTTTTCCCTAACAGCTCTGTTAAAAAACCTCAGCATTCCCCCTTCTTTTGCTTGGGAGCTGCTTTTAAGCTGAGGTTCTGGAACTTAGCCCCTGCCTGAACTACCCTGCAGTAGCATTGCAGCTGTGCCTGTGCATGGCCATGGATCCTATTAGCCTGGATCATGACCCTGACCAGTAGAGTTGATTTCCTGACCTGAATTCAGATCTACCTTGTCAACTTGGACTTGTCTGGTGATCATTAGACTCTTGGCTGACCCTGGTTACCATAACTGGACCTTCTTTCTCAGGTATTATAGTACTGTGCTATAGCTGTCCATGAGGCCACTGCCTCTGCCTGTCTTGCCATGACTTCTGGCTCTGGCTGCGCTTTCCTTACAAAGAAGCCTGCTCTCATTGCTCCTTGATAGAGACCACAGTTTACAAATATATGGCTTGTTACTGACTTTCAGCCATTAACGTATGGTTACACATCACTCCATCCCTCAGCCAGATTACGTTCAGGAAAGAGTTTAGAGGAAGGTTTGTTTTCTCAGTCTGAACTTATTGTTTAATTGCTGAATCTGTTGACTATTGCTTTATTTGCTGCTCTGTAAGTGGAAATCTTCCAGGAGCAAAGGATCAGAGACATGAGTACTGGCATAACTTAACAGTATAGATCATGTCCTTACTGAGGTTATAGGGCATTCGATCATCTAACAAGGTCTCTGCACCAGATCCTATTTCATTAATCACTAATTCTAGGATGAGCTGACATTATTATTTGTCCATAGGCATGTCTTTCATTTGAACAATCTTTTCCTCCACATAAAGAGACATGTTAAGATGAGAGAAATGGGTAAAGAAAATGAAAAGTGTCAACACAAAAGCCAGTAGTTTCAATAAGGTTGTTGCAATTATGCATGCCTTATGCTTTCCAGATTTTTTTTCTGCCTAAACAATAATGCACATAATTAATCTTTGCAAGAATCAGAATTTAACATAATTTCAATATCTTGAAAGAAAAGAGTAAAATTACTTTGAACATTCAAATTCCTTTTGTTTATCATTTCCAGTATCATAGCCTGAATGGATCTGAGCAGCAAAAGGCAGGAAAACACTGAAGAATTACAAGTGTAACCTTCAGTAGCTTTCTAGAAATTTGTGTATTTTTTGAATAAATTTCTATTCTGTGATGTCTAGTGAAAACAATGAAAACCATGAGGTCAGTCTAAGAAATTTTTTTTAAATGTAGATAATATTAAATAGCAACTTAAACAGTAATGAAAATTCAGTATATGTTTGAAAAGAAAACTATGATTGATTTAATCCTGAATACTGTAGGTGTTCCACTTATTCGTTTACATAAATAGAAAAAAAAAGAAAAGAAAAAAAAAAAACATAGTAAGGATTTTTTTCTGGTCCTTTTTTGTTGTAGTAAAATTCATGTCTAAGTGAACTATATAAAAATATTGCCTTGTATCTTCAAAACATGTTAGATACAAAAGAAGAAACAAGAAATGGATTAATAACAAACCATGCTTAACAGGTCAAGATATCTATGCTTTGGAAGAAGAGAAAAAGAATGGATAAAATTACTTCACATATAACTTTTTTTTTTTAAATGATGGCAGAAAGTAAAATTGTTAGTATTTTATGTTCAGCTATTGTTTTGTCTTATACCCATCAACACCAAAACAAGGAGAAACTACCTGCTTTGTTCACATTCTCGATTCAGCAGCTGGATGACCCATCAGAAAATGAAGCATCATTTCACTTGTTTAGCTCTGCCCTTGTTTATAAAATAGAGCTGTCTGTTAATTGTAGAAATTACTACTCCATGGGAGTGTGGTAGCACAGGAGCTTGACATCACTTTCTGCTGAAAGCATTGAGCAGTTTTGTGTAAGATTCAATATTTGCAGATGTGATCATGAGGATGATAATTTGATTTGTAGAAAGTACACATAATTGTTTAAGGGAGTCACATAACTCTCTAAAATACTGATAGAGAAATAACCAAGACAGCTATTAGAAAAGCAGATTTTAAAACAGGTTTTATAAAAATGCAAATATTATTAACCTAACATGAAAAAAACCCCAACCAAAAACATTCATGTTAACTTCCATTCTATTGACATCCTTTCTATCACCTGGTGCCATCTCTAGTAACGAACTGCTGCTGACTCTGAAGATGATTGGATTATTTTCTGCCCAAGCATGGAATAAGAAGGTAATATATCTCCCAAGTGGTGTAGGTTTACACTGAAATCTAACACTGCTCTTGAAAACAAATACCGGGATTTTTTGTCAGTCCTAAGTGCTATGGGACATCCTGTAAATTTTATTTGTCACTAGGGAAACAAGTTTTAGCCATCAGTTGCTGAGAAGGAAAAAGATCTATCTGGAGTTTGAGAACTAGGCAGACCACTACTGGTCTGATCCAAAGTGACATATCTTTAGTTTTCTATTTTAGATTTCTGATGTCTCCTCCTTTGAAAGAAATGTTACATTTACACAAAATACTGCAATCTTTCTCCAGACCACCTCTAACAACCAGAACTCACTGTCCCATGTTTAGTACCAACAGATCAGGGTGACAAATTATTCACTGATAAGATTCAGAGCATTGAAACCTCCTAGTAGTCTCTCAGGAAGAAGAAATGCTATAACACATAACAAGTCATACAACTGGAAGTATCAATACTTTCCCAAGCCAATACTTTCCTAACCTCATGTATACACAGCCATGTCTCTGAAATTCAAGCAGCAGAAGCATATCAGCAAAGGCTGTTGCCTTTAAAAGTGCTTGCTAATTATTTAAAATAGACCAGCATGATGAAATGCCAGGTACTAAAATAGAAAAGTTCTGCACATGGCACTGAGAACTACTTCTTTTTTTGTTGGTTTTTTTTGGGGGGTGTTTTTACCAGCAGCCATCCTTTATGCCAGCAGAAATTCATCCTTATCCAGAGCAGTTTAAATAGATTTTTTAATTCCCTTGACAGAAAATTCATTATAGCTTCTGTAGTATCTGAAGGAGACTTGAACAGTCAAAGAATAAATGCCAGAAGTGGCACCTAACAATAAAATGGAGAAATCCTGCTCCTTCAGGAGGAAGGAATAGCTAAGGAAGTTACTCATGACTTTGCCATCCATCAGATCACTGCAACCTCCTTATAGTAGCACTCATGCTACCTCAGCACAACATCTCCCAGCGCATAAAATGATCTAAAATTTTAGTTAGAACAGATTATCTTTAATTAAGGGTGATTAGTATTGGACTCCAGATAGCAACAGCCCAAAAGGATTTTCATATCATTTGGCCTAAGGTAGAATTATGAAAATGTGGCAGAATTCCTACAGGTTTCAGTATGGCCAGAGTATGTGAGATCTACATACAGTACATGTGTGAGACAGCTACTTGCACCACAAAGCATGGGAGGCTCACTCGTCTGATAATGAAAGCTGTGTAGGTATAAACAGTGGTTTGAACTGTGATGTAAGGAGTAATCTTGTGAATTTCCTAACCACCTAAATGGCACTTCCAAGGATGGAAGATCTTTTTGACAAAGACCACTTAAAAAACACTTTCAAGAATGGTATCAAAGACCATAATCTTTGATTCTCCAGAAATAATTTTTGCCACCCTTAGACATCAGATCAGACCTTTTGTCTGTTTATTCCCAAGCTAGGTGCCCAAAATGGAGACAGAAAAAATGGTCATTCCTGAAAATCTTGATTGGTTTACTTCCCACAGTTACTGTCATGTAAATAATCTTGGGGCGAGTGGCGTTGCTTTGTTTAGTGGGTTTTTTTAACAGATTAGGTTATATTACAGGCAAAGGACATGTATGTTCTTATCTCATTTAAAAAGCAATGAAAATTTGTATCTCATATAAATAAAGCTTTGTGCAGATCAGTGTATAAATGGACGACATTCATTCTTGAGCTGTTGCAGTTCATCGTATGGTATATTACTCTAAAACACCATCTGTTTCATTTTGTATTAGTATATCAGAGTACGAAGTATGGCATTTCAGGCCTCTGATGCACAGTTCTTGTCACAATTAACTTTAGTGGCTGGAGAGGTCACTGTTTGCACAGCTGGAAGTGGCAACCTGCTCAGACACCACAATGAAAGCTGACAGAAACCATGCATCATGGTCCCCACATGCCGACCCTGTTTGATTTTTTTCTGAAATGGCCTGGAGGCATTCTCACAACACAGCACAGCAAAGACACTGCCTCCTAGACAAATCTGTTAAGGCAAAGTCAAACTCCTAGTTTGTATCATCTCAACTGAACAACTTTGTCTTGAAACTCCCTGATAGAATTCATCTACTTCCAGTTACTAAGAGGTTTACAACTTAGGAAGCCTCAACAGGTTGTCCTGTGATGACGGCTGCAGCTCTCAGCTGAGATGCAGTAGCTTTTCTTGTGCTTTGTTGAAGCATAGCCCAGAATAGAACAGAGTGTTCTTGAATAGATGGTAGTTAACCATTTAGATTATCTACTAATCACCAGATTCAGGCGCAGCTAGAAAATCAGGAAGTCAGAAACACTGGATGCTTGAAAATGCTTAACCAACTCCATGCATGAAAGTTCCTCCAAATTTTTGCATCTGGCCCTACCAATCCATGCAGCCATTTTTCATCAACAAGATCTTCATGTCTTTGTAGCACCAAAACTCTCACTAGCTAAGAGAAATTGAATTTCAAAATTAAGTTGACCATGGTGCAAGTCACTCATTTAGTTTTTTGTCTTGATTCAGTACATTTCGAATTGATAAATCAGTGGATGTATCCATATCGGAGTGAAGGCAATAGTGTAACTTGCAAAAATGGAATTAAAAAATCCAAGGATTTTCCTTTCAACAGTTTTTTGTGGGTTTGTTTTTTTTTCTTTCTCTCTTTCTTTCTCTCTCCCTGAGAAGCAGGAAACAATTTAGTAATGAAACATGGTTCCAAACAAACTGTCATAAAAACTGATAAGACTTTGACGTTTGCTCCTCTAGAATGCTGTTCTTTGTCCTTTAGTGATACAGCACTTTGGCTTTTAACATGTAATTTCATCCCCTAGAATAAAAGCTAGGGAAATTGTTTTTAAAACAAACAGGGAAGAAAAGGAGAAAGACATATATACACCATTCCAGGAATCAGGATATAAGCCCTGGGGCTTCATCCTGCAAGGTACTGAGAATTTCCTTTCATGTTCAGAGACCTTTCCAGTGCAATCTGGGAGGCGAGTTCCTTTGCAAGATGTGAAGAGCCTTGAGAACCACAGTGGATTAAGCTTCCAATGCTCTCCTTATAACCTTTCTAGGTTGTTGACATGCAGTCAAATTTCACAAAGGCTTTTTCTGTAATTATAAGGAGTCACATAACACATAGTATTGAAGGAAACAAGAGGGGCAGAATGAATAGTAACTAGAAAGAACAAAATAAATAAATAAATAAAATTATGTTCACAATGGTAATGCTTGAATGAATAGAAGAACTTATTAATATTACCAAGGACAACTGAATCATGTCAAAGAGATATTACTCAGGCATATAGAATCATTTAGGTTGGGAAAGACCTTTAAGATCATCAGGTCCAACCGTTAACCTAGCGCTGCCAAGTCCACCACTAAACCATGTCCCTAAGCACCACATCTACACGTCTTTTAAATACCTCCAGGGATGGTGACTCAGCCGCTTCCCTGGGAACGAAGAAATTTTCCTAATATCTGATCTAAACCTCCCCTGGCACAACTTGAGGCTGTTTCCTCTTGTCCTATCACTTGGGAAGAGACCGACACCCACCTTGCTACAACCTCCTTTCAGGTAGTTGTAAATAGTGATAGGGTCTCCCCTGAGCCTCCTTTTCTCCAGACTAACCAACCCCAGTTCCCTCACCCACTCCTCATAAGACTCGTGCTCTAGACCTTTCACCAGCTTCGTTGCTCTTCTTTGGATGTCCCCCAGCACCTCAATATCTTTCTTGTAGTGAAAGGCCCAAAACAAAATCATAGAATCAAATCACACATGCTTTTTAAATGAAGTCAGTATTTTGAAAGAGGGAGAAAATAAAGTTGAATAATACACTTCTTATAATTTATGTTTAGTCTATGTTAAATGAAAGGCTTTAAACAAGTACATGTGATATAATTTTTTTCTTGGAAAGAATTATCCTAATTTAAATATTTGTCCGTTATTTTAAGACAAAAGCCATTATAGTTTATATATGAGAAAGAGGAGAAATAATATACACTTCAAAGCCTTTTCTGAGTACTTTATTTTCTGTTAATATGCTATCCTGAAACATATAGTAACATTTTAATGGTAGATGAGGAGTAGATTGAGTGTCCAGAGAGAGTTTTTTGGTAACCCTGTTTCAGATTTCTTGAATTATATTAGGCAAAAGACCTAAGCTTCTGTTTTGTGGACCCTTAATTTTTTGTTAACCTAACCATAACATATCAGAGGTGAAGGTCTACAATTTCTCTTATTTTAAGCCCCTCAGCACTCTTGAATCATAGAGTGCAATCAAACCCTTATTCCCATTGAAAGTTGATTGACATGTTCTACTGTATGTCCTTTGGGTGCCTCTCTGTGGAATAAGAGCAGCTACAGTCACCAGGCTTATGGTAGTAATATGTCCCCATGTTTCACCCCTTGGCAGAAATATCACTGTTCATTGCCCTCTTAGCTTGGAAATGCAGCAGGATTTAGGAACTGTAAACAAGTCACTGTCTTTACTGTGGTTCTTTCCAATATCTCACTAATAACCCACCTGGAGCAGCTTGTCTAGAAGGCTAATTTTCATGTCATGATTTCTATCTGCCTCCTAACTCTTTCACTGATATTATTTTCCAGGTCTGGCTCTGTGCAAATTGGCTATTTCAGAGATGCTGCTTCCTATGACTGATAGTCAAGACTCATGGTTTCAAGGATTGTCAATATATAGAATGAAAGGAGGAGATGAAGCTAGAAATGTGGCACAAAATTGCTGTGGTAACATTATTCATTACCTTGTTTATTTGTTTCTATTAATCATAATAAGCAATACCAGTCTGTATTACAAGCGATACATTGTCTGTACATTGAGAAAGTAGACATGCTGTGACACGGAAAGTGAACAGGAGGGTTAGATCTCTCATTTCTCCTGTTCTGTATGGAGCATCCATAATAAAATGAAATCTCCTCAACCCCAAGGCTCAACCAGCATGATCCTAAGCTGAAAAAAATTACAGTTCTGGTGTACAATGAAAGTTAACAAACTGTTTATGTGAGAATAAAAGGAATTTTTTTTTTTTTTAATCAATATTCCCGTATGGTGAATGCCTTATGGTTCTTCCTTTATAAATGACAAATGTTCAAGATGAGGTACTTCTTATGACAAGAACTGAGTAATTTAGTAATGGGCTAAAGAATGGTTTCTGAAAAAATTAGTTCCCAATAGGCTTCAATAAAACAGTACATGAAATGCCACACAAAGACTAGAAGGTGATAAAGTTCATACTATTATGAACTAGCAGAATTCTGTATTCCTGGTAAGATGTTTTACTTGATAAGGAAGCTGCTAACTGCATTATTAGCTTGCTTCTGCTTCTGAAATAATAGAGTATTACATTATCAGTAACTCGGTATTTGAATAACAAAAACATGGATCATACTCATAAAGTTACTATCTAGGATGAATGGTTCTGATTTGTGGAAAAAAAGAAAAAAAATCCACCTCTCACTCAACTGTTCATCTAATCTTATGGATAATTGTCATCTCTCTCTGAAATGATGCCTGTGAATGAGGGGGTGTGATGGGCTGACCCCGGCCAGCAGCTGAGCACTACACAGCCTCTTGCTCACTTCAGCCCCTGCAGTGGATGAGGGAGAGAATAAGAAGAGCAAAAGTGAGGAAACTGCTGGGTTGAGATAAACATAGTTCAATAAATGAAGGAAAGAGGAAGAAAAAAAACCCCACCAAAACAAGCAATGCAAAGGCAATCCTCACGTTCAACAAGAAGACTGATACCCAGCTAGTCTCTGAGCAATAGCTACTTCCCCAAAACCCCAATCCCCTCAGTTTTTATTGCTGAGCATGATGTTAATGATACAGAATAAGGGGTGGAAACTGTTCTGGGTCTGTCCAGGATGGAGTTAGTTTTCTTCATAGCAGCCTAGATGGTGCTGTGTTTTAGATTTGTGACTAAAACAGTCTTGATAGCACACCAGAGTTTTGGCTATTGCTGAGCAATGGGTGGGCAAGAAGTTGGGAGGGGACACAGCTGGGGCAGCTGACCCCAAGTGATCAAAAGGATATTCCATACCATATGACTTCATGTTCAGCAATAAAATCATAGAATCATAGAACCATTTGGGTTGGAAGGGACCTTAAAGATCATCCAGTTCCAACGCCCCTGCCTACGGCAGGGGGAACATCC
>NW_008795017.1:1687602-1691307 GCF_000699145.1 Aptenodytes forsteri
CCCCTGCCTATGGCAGGGACACCTTCCACTAGACCAGGTTGCTCAAAGCCCCATCCAACCTGGTCTTGAACACTTCCAGGGATGGACCATCCACAACTTCTCTGGGCAACCTGTTCCAGTGTCTCACCACTCTCATTGTAAAAAATTTCTTCCTTATATCCAATCTAAATCTACCCTCTTTCAGTTTAAAACCATTACCCCTCATTCTATCACTACACTCCCTGATAAAGAGTCCCTGCCATCTTTTCTGGAGGCCCCCTTTAAGTACTGGAAGACCACTGTAAGGTCTTCCAGGAACCTTCTCTTCTCTAGGCTAAACAACCCCAACTCTCTCAGCTTTTCCTCATGGGGAAGGTGCTCCAACGCGCTGACCATCTTCATGGCCCTCCTCTGGACCTGCTCCAACAGGTCCATGTCCTTGGTGCTCCAACGCGCTGACCATCTTCATGGCCCTCCTCTGGACCTGCTTGAGCAGGTCCATGTCTGTCTTATGCTGGGGGCCCCAGAGCTGAACACAGTACTCCATGTGGGGTCTCACGAGAGCGGAGTAGAGGGGGAGAATCACCTCCCTCGACCTGCTGGCCTGCTGGGGGAAGAAGGAGGAACGGGGGATGTTTGGAGTTAGCACATTAGTCTTCCCAAGTAACTGTTACATGTGATGAAAGCCCTGCTTCCAGGAAGTGGCTAAACATCTGCTTGCTGATGGGAAGTAGTGAACAAATTTCTTATTTTGCTTTGCTTGTGCACACATTTTTGCTTCACTTATTAAGCTCTCTTTATCTCGACTCACAAGTTTTCTTGCTTTTGCTTTTCTGATTTTCTCCCCTATCCAGGAGGGGCAGAGTGAGCGAGCAACTGGGTGGGCTAATCTTCCAGCCAGGGCCAACCCACTACAAGGGGCCAGTGACTTGTTTTAATATCCTGAAAAGTGTTCATACATCTGTTGTCTCTTGCATAGCACTCTGTTCTGCAAAAGTTCCGATATATCTGTCTTTCTGTCTCCATTTCCTTGATTTGTTTTTTACTTTTTTTGAGAATATAAATACTGAAATGCAATCATTCACATGAACCTGTTAATATTCACCTAGTACTTCAAGCAGCACTGCTTTTATGGCAGCACTGTTGCCATAATTTTTCCCTTAGAGTTTTTTTTCCATGTAATATTTCATTAATAAAAAATGGATGACTAAGTAAAAGTATCTATCACAAAACCACTTTCAGAATTTGTCAAAAGTATTTTTTTAGATAATCATCTTTCTATTTACTACTTCTTTCATTTCTTCTCTCTGCATTATCAGACTCCTGCATCATAGGAATCTGTCATGTGGTCTGCCACTTGGTCACTTTGGCACAGATCTTGACAGTTTAGACTTGATTTGGCTTTAGTTTTCTTAGCATTTCTTACTTTTCCATAACTCTTGTTCATTGTTCCATAGAACTTTTGCTATTAATGTATCATTCCACTAATTTTGACACTCTGCTCAGAATCTCCTAAACTTTCTGATTTCATACCCTCTATATCTCTGTTGAAGTGTAACACAATGTACTTCTTTCTTCATGTTACGTGGTGTTATATGGTTTATTCATGTTACTCTTTCTATACCCAGTACAGACTTTCCTACATACGGTGGGTGTGTTTTGAGTCACCGGTATATTCCAGAACATGTATCAATCTGTCATCTTGAATCTTATCAAAATCGATAAACACAGATTACTCTCTAATTACTTAATTAGCAGAGATATTATGAGAGCAATTTGATATATAGTTGGGAGGGCATATGAGGCTCAGGCACTTACAGTCTTCTTTCCTTGTAAATTATACTTTAGATCACCAGTGTGGAAAATATCATTTCACACTTGATTTGCTACTTTGGGGAAAAGAACATTAAGATTCACATTTCCTTCCCAACCTCCATCTTCCAGGGCTCATCTGACATGTTACCATAAGTGTGGTATGTACTACATGCTGCAATGTTGCTTCACAAGCATGCTAAAAGGCCTCAATTTCTCATCTGTCTATCCATCTGACCTGTCATGTTGTCTTCTTTTGAGAACTAGAATGCTGACAATATCCAGTTCCTTATTCCTTTAATGCTTTAATGTTTTTTCATCTCATTTGTTGAACATTGGTTATAAGATCAGCTCGGCATGAAGCAGAAATGTGGGTGTTAGGCAGGGTAAGGATAAATTTTACTTTGATGTGAAGAAATTCTTGTGGGGTGAAGGTTTCAGACAGGGACCCCCATAAATTAATCATGAGATAAAATCTTTTAAAAAAGACTCTCTTGTGAGAGAAAATCTAATGAAAATTATTCCTTTCTCTGAGGTGTGGAATTGCCACTCCCTTGTGTAAAATGAATTCATCTGACAAGACTTCACTGTAGACCTAAATGTTCTACAGCTGCAGAACAGCGTACAGCAGATGTGAAGCAGTACCATCTCTACTGAGGGAATTCTGACAGCTGTCACAAACTCTCTACTCATTGTGAAGTGACACTGTCAATCCCATTACTTACCTCTTTACATGTGAAGGGAATGTTATAAGCTTCAAGCAAAGTAAAAGGCAAAGTTTGAAGACCTATCACAGAATGCTTGTAAGAGTGCTTTTATTAAGTTCATATCCAAACCTCATTTGTGGAAGTAAAACAAATACAGACAAATACAGCACATTAATCAAAACAATCAGGACTTATCTATATAAGTTGCAAATGATATTTCAAAATCCTGGTAACCAATCTGTTTGTCGCGTATCAGCCATAAATGATCACAGTTTGGTAATAAAGAACCATTTAGCCTACACTAGGATTAAGTAGTGCAACTAACTGAGAAACGTCTGAAATGATGTAAATTTAAGCATTGTTAGGAGAACAGAGGCTTGAACTGTGTCAAAGTTAATTTACTAAGTTAAAGGAATAACGAATACCAACAGTGCAGAGCCTTGGTTTTAAGCAATAAGAAAGGAAAATAGACAGATAGGCCATTCTAGACATCTGAATTCCAGAAGTCTATTTAAACCAGATTATGCCTATAGGAAACTCCTGCTTTGAATTTTAAAATGTCACAATGGACACAAATGGAAAACATCCTCATATATTATTCAGTCTGCCGTATCCTGACATTATAAACCACTATCATGTTCTTTGCAAGCTGTGACCTCCTTCCCAGTAGAAATATGAAAAATTATCTATTATAGCCAAATATTGATCAAAAAAGGCATTTTGATGGGATCTGAATATATCTATTTCATCTATTAACAGAGAAAACAAAGGTTAATGAAACAATGTGAACAATGCATAATGCTGAATAATAAGGAGGTCACATGACCTTTTCCATTTCTGCTTGAGGCCAAAAGTAACATTTAGAAGTTCACAATATTTTCAAGCTTTATAAATGTTGTATCATTAGCTATTCTCTGCCTGGAGAAAGAAGAACTGATAGGCTTCAGGGGTGTATACAGAGATAATATACTATTAAATAATGCTTAACTTGAGAAGTGATTTTATATTCAGTTAGTTCTGAAACTACATATTTTCTGATAAGTATGCTATATTCAGTAAAAAAAGGAAATGTGATACTTACAGAGGACAGGAAATCAAGCTATAATATTTTTATAATATTTTTATATTAGGGTCTGGGAAGGGTTTACTACTACCCACTGTAGTACAATATAGATTTTTTAAAAATACATAAGAAAAAAAAAACCCA
>NW_008795017.1:1691317-1698368 GCF_000699145.1 Aptenodytes forsteri
CCCCCCCCCCCCCCCCGAAGGTCTGGCATCCCTTATGAGAGTAAATGGAATTATCTGAAATTCTATCTCATCGCATAACCATAAGTACTGTATTTGGAGGAAGAAACGGAAAGTGTGAGGTTAAATAAAAAACGGTTCATTCACTTTCCTATCATGCAAGAGTCAGTGGATAGTGGATGGATAAATGGGGCAAAATGCACCATTAAGCCTGAAAGGCTAACTGAGGTTTGAAAATGTTAAAAGAAGTCATGCCTGCAAAAATTTCTTCAAAATGTGATGTATTATTTTCTTTCAAGTACTTACTGAGAATAAAATACTGGCCCTGGAGAAAAATTTCAATTAAAAGAAACAACTATTGTAGAGATTACTGTAGGAGAATATATACAATTTAGTGCAAGTCTGTTTATCCTCAGTCCTCAGTTTTTCTCTCAAAAGATAACGTAAAATTATACGGTAGATGTACTGAAAATGAATGTTATATTCCTTATAAGACTTCCATATCTTATCCTCCTTATTTATAGGTAAGCATATGTTCAAGTCATCACAGAATCACAGAATCGGAGAATAGCTGTAGTCAGCCTCTGGAGGAAGGGACCTCCAGAGGTCTTCTGATCCAATCCCCCTGCTCAAGCAGGGCCATGTAGAGCCGGTTGCCCAGGACTGTGTCCAGATGGCTTTTGAGTATCTCCAAGGTGGGAGACTCCATCAACCCTCTGGGCAGCCTGTGCCGGTGCTCAGTAACCCTTACAGTATATAATGTATTTGTGATGTTCATACGGTACCTCCTATGTTTCAGTTTGTGCCCATTACCTCTTGTCTTGTCACTGGGCACTGAAAAGAGTCTGCCTTGGTCTTCTTTACTCTCTCCATTCAAATGTTTTGTACAGATTGATAAGATCTGAGCCTTCTCTTCTCCAGGCTAAAGAATCCCAGCTCTCTTAGCCTTCTCCTCTGGAGAAATGCTCCAGTCCCTTGATCATCTTTGTGGCCTTTCACTGGACTCTCTTCAGTATGTCCATATCTCTCTTGTACTGAGGAGCCCAGAACTGGACCCAATGCTCCAAGTGTGGCCTCACCACTGCTGAGTAGAGGGCAAAGATCACCTTTCTCAACCTGCTGGCAATACTTTGTTTAATGCTGCTGAGGATACCATTTGCCTTCTTTGCAGCACGGGCACATTGCTGGCTCATGTTCAACTTGGTACCCACCAGGACCCCTAGGTCCTTTTCTGCTGAGTTACTTTCCAGTTGGGTGGCCCCCAGCATATATTTGTGCACGGGGTTGTTCCTCCCCCGTTGCAAGCTTTTGAATTTCTCCTTGTTGAACTTCATGAGGTCTGTGTTGGCCCATTTCTCCAGCTTGTCAAGGTCCCTCTGGATGGCAGCACAACTCTCTGGCAAATCAGCCACTCCCCCAGTTTTTTATCCTCTGCAAATTTGCTGAGGGTACACTCTGTCCCATCATTCAGGTCATTAATGAAGATGTAGAACAGGACTGGACTCAGTACAGACCCCTGTGGTACACCACTAGTTGCTGGCCTCCAACTAGACTTCATGGCACTGATCACCAACCTCTGGTCCTAGCCATTCAGCCATTTTTCTGTCCACCTCACTGTCTGCTCATCCAGCCCATGCATCAACAACTTGTCTACGAGTGTCTTATGGGAGATAGTGTCAAAGGCCTTAGTGAAGCCCAAGGTAGACAATATTGACTTCTCTCTTCTCATCTACCAAGCCAGTCACTTCATCATAGAAGTTTATCAAGTTGGTAAAGCATGTTTTCTTCTTAGTGAATCCATGCTGACGACTTCTGATTACTTTCTTGTTGTTCATGTGCCTGGAAAGAGTTTCCAGGATTAGTTGTTCCATCACCAAACCAGGGATCAAGGTAAGGCTGACCAGCCTGTAGTTTCTCAGATCCTCCTTCTTGCCCTTCTAGAAGACATTCATTCACATTCCTCCAATCCTCAGGCACCTCTCCCTGTTGCCATGACCTTTCAAAGATAATTGAGAGTGGCCTTGCAGTGACATCAGCCAGCTCCCTCAGCACTTGGGGGCCAATGCACTTGTGAAAGTCCAATTTGCTTAAGTATTGCCTAATTTGATCCTCGTCCACCAAAAGTATGTCCTGTTCCAGATTTTCCCTTTGGTCTTTGGGGCCTTGGGTTCCTCAAGGCTGGTCTTGCTAGTAAAGAATGTGGAAGCAGGTCCCCTACCTCATTCAGCGGTAGGCCCACATTTTCCCTAGTCTTCCTTTTGCTACTTATGTACTTACAGAAGCCCTTCTTGTTGCCTTTGAAATCTCTCACCAGCTTAAATTCCAGTTGGGTCTTGGCTTTCCTAACTGCGTCACTGCATGCTCAGGCAGTGTCTCTATATTCCTTCCAGGCTATCTGTCCTTGCTTCCACCTTCTGTATGCTTCCTTTTTGTGTTTCAATTTTGCCAGGAACTCCTCATTCATCCATGTACGTCTCTTGGTATTTTTGCCTGAGTTCCTCCTCATTGAGGTGGACTGCTTTTCAGGTTGGAGGAGGTGATCACTGAGTATCAACCAACTTTCTTGGGCCCCTCTCCTCCCCCAGGGCCTTATCCCATGGGACTCTTTCAAGCAGATCCCTGAAGAGGCCAAAATCTGCTCTCCTGAAGTTCGAGGTTATGATCTTGTTTTTTACCCTGCTTACTCCTCTCAGGAGCCTGAAGTCCGCTGTCTCGTGGTCACTGCAACCAATGCTGCCTTCAACCTTCAGCTCCCCAATGATCCTTTCCTTGTTAGTGAGTGTGAGGTCCAGCAGAGCACCTGTCCTTATTGACTCCTCAGTCACGAATAGTGGACTTTGTATTATATTGTCTTGCAATTTTCCTATACAAAAGACTTTTAAAATCCTTTATGTTCAAAAAAGTAGATTATCTTATTTGCTGTGCTGTCACATGCACCAGCAAAAGATTTTCTGTGACGAATCTTTTCATTTGATAACTCTGATAGGTTAGGGAAGAATGTTTTCCATGTCAAAAGATTATCATACTTGGTCAGAAGCTTATAAATATTATGCTTAATTTTAAAAATACATGAAACATTTCTGTTCTTTTACTTTTTTCTTTCCCCGCACTGTTTTTGTGAAAAAAGAAAGGGAACTGGTTTATTTTTATTACTCATGTACCTATTTATATACAACTTTACCACTTTAAATTCTCCCAAAGGCCCTCTGTTTGGGTTTGAAAAAACCCAATATTTAATTCCTAGTCAAAGTTCAAGAACTCAGAAAAAACAAAAAAAATCCTTTGGTTTTGGCTTGATGTAAAACTCTTGAAATCAATAGGTGTTGTTCCACTGGCTTCTCTGGACCATAGGTCAAGTCCGTAGGGGGCAACTGTGGAGAACACTTGTTTATTAAACATTTTGGAGCTGTACAAAGTTTTTCTGAGCTTGTCATGGGTAATTTAAGCAAAGCTAAGATGCACTTGATCTCATGAAAGACTATTTCTTCTTTAATGGCACAGATAAGAGACTGAGGGAGCTAGGATTGCTTAGCCCAGAAAAGGGAAGTCTTGAAGGGGATCTAACAGCAATCTTTTAAAACTGCGGAGGAGGTTGCCAAGAAGACAGAGCAAAGTTCTTTACTGAGGTGTACAGTAAGAAAATTAGAAACTAGTCATAAATTGGAATGCATATGGATTCATTATGAGAATAAACAAGCATTGGAACGAGTTGCACCTACAGATTATATAGTCTTGGTCCTTGGAGGTCCTCAAATTCCAGTTGGACAAAACCCTGAGCAACTGGTCTGAATTCGGTTTTCACCCTGTTTTGAGCTGGTGGCTGGACTGGAGACCCCCTGAGATCTCTTCCAAACTAAGTGACTCCATGACAGATTTCTCCTGAGTGCACTGGATCTTTACAGCACTTCCCATTACCATGCATTTTATGTGAAAATTAAAATGTTCACACACACACAAACATATATATATCAGTTCTCACTCATATCTTAATGGTGATTTCAGTAACGGTTTACCAATGTTTTATCTCAAAAACTAAAAAATACAAAAATTTTAAGCTTTCCCAGGTAAACTTTCTCACTGTTTGCACCCAGCCCTACATAATAAAACACAAAACAAAACCCTGCCCCTACTAAGTTATTAGTAACTTTTTCATCAAAGTAAACAGAATTTCCACTGAAAATCAAAGATTGTTAAAAATAAAATTATTCTAGTGACCTATGGGGTAGATTAAGAGGGTCTTAATTTTATTTTTGCATTAAATTTAATCTGAATCTTGAATTTTCTCCTTTGAGGTCAGGATTCAGAAAACTGTTGATACTTCCAGTTGCAGAATATGATAGGGCAAAAATAACATTACTGAAAAAACATGCAACCCATATTTTCACAAATGCTACCTTTTGCAAACAGGATTTACCTAATACCAGCTGCTTTTCTAGTCACTTTCCTTTTCACTTTTACCCTCTGAAGATGTAGTTGATGAAATTATAATTTTCCATTTGGTATGTTTGTTAAGTGTAAGACCCTGTGCTATTTAACTGAATAAATTAAATTCCTTTTCTGGAAAAATCAAAAAGAACCTGACATGTTTGAATCTTCAAATTCTCTTAGTTGTTCTCTTATATAATTAAATGCAGGAAAAATTTATGAGATTTTACATTTTTAAGATTTATTAATAAAATGTAAAATTGTTTAGGACTTTTATTATGAAACAAGGAATAAATGTGAGCTTCTTTTGGGCTGCATTCTGAAGGGCATTACCTGATGATCTTGCTGTGAGTGGTCAGTCATACTGAGGACTGAAAAAAACCCAGATGTGATGTTGGTCACATAAGTCTCTCTTATGCCATAAGCTTAAAAATCTAGTACACTTCTATTTACTGGTGTGTTGAACTAATTGAGAAAGACCTTAATCATTTAGCTAACAAAGAAAATAAATTGGGACAGGCTACCTTTTTTCTCATGATGGAACTTTAGATGCAAGGTTTGTGCTAGAGTTTTTCCCTTTTAATATGTTTGGACAATTTTGTTACATTGCATAATGATAGATCTAATGATACAGTTTACAGTCTTACATCATAAATTGTTCTACTTTATAATGCTCTTAATGTCAGTGGGAGTAATTATGGAAAAAGGAGTAAATCCATGTAGGTAAAGGTGTCAGTATCTATCTTTTAAACCCATGGAAAATACTAGAAAATCTTTTTGAAAGATCTGGCTCTTAGTTCTCAGCACCATAAAATGTGAAGAACCATCAATACCTAGTATGTTTCTAATATTTAATTCTAAGAATTAAATACATTACATGAAAGTCATTGTCAGGATGAAATTTAAAAATTTCTCAAAGGATATTTCAGAGCATAATTTAGAAAGTGTTTCCTTCTTTCTCTATTTGCTTACTTACTTTTTTGTTTAGAAAAGCAAATTCAGTTATTTTCTGACTCTTAGCAGGAACTTTTTTTTTTTCCTTCTAGATATTCACAGGCCCATTGATAGCTAGTGGTTTATTAAATCTTTAATAAATAACATTATAGCTTATCTCTATAAGCTCAAATCAATACAATGCTGCAAAGATAACGTCATCCCTGACCTTTATGTTTTGTATCATTTTTATTAGATAACTCAGTATCTCTTCATTCAGAGTTTGAAAATCAGCTTATAAAATGAACATCTGAAACTTTCTCTTGGAGTAAAAGTTGCAGTCAATACTGCCATAGAAAGCCAGTGTCAGCCTGCCACTTCATCTCCTTAGAAGATATCTAAACTGGGCACGTGAAACTATAAATAAACAGTATTTTAAAAAGTATATGTATATACAATTTCATTCTATACATGTTAACCTCTTGCCAGCACTTGTCTACCATGCATGATTTGACTTTTATGTTAAGTGTTTGCACAATATAAGAATAGGCACCAAACATACAAAGTCATGATTTTTAGAAATCTTTGTTACTGTATATATTAAAATGAAATGTAGTTATGGACCTACCACTCAGATAAGGACTTGCTGCTACAGAAAGGTTGATAATTGTATCAAGTAAGGCAATTTTTTAAGCAGGTAAATATAAATAACCACATTCTTGCTAGAAAATAAAATCTTTTTCTGGTTTAATATGGAATCAGTTATTGTCTTAATTATTTTGGTAAAATCACAATGGTTTACAGTAACCATTATGTCAGTGTATTTATTACAGCATAATCATGAGTGAAATTCATTGCTGTTTAGCATTGTATAGAACAAGATTCCATATAAATGATTTTACAAAATTGATGTCCACATACACCAGGGAAGTATCATTTCTAGAGAAGAAACAGCAGCCAAAAGACCCAGTTTGCTTCCAGAAGGGTTCAAGTTTTTCCCTTCAAAAGAAAGGTGTTTTAGACTGTTTCAATTTCATACAATAACATCCTTGACAATGGAAAGTTCTAGAATACCAAAGGACAGAGAAGTGCAGCATTAATAAATTTAAATCTCTGTATTGGGCTTGCGTGGCAAGGTTTTGGTAGGAAGGGGGGCTACAGGGGTGGCTTCTGTGAGGAGCTGCTAGAAGCTTCCTCCACGTCCGATAGAGCCAATGCCAGCCGGCTCTAAGACAGACCCGCCGCTGGCCAGGTCCGAGCCAGTCAGTGATGGTGGTAGTGGCTCTGGGGTAACATATTCAAGAAAGGGAAAAAGTTGCTGTGCAACAGCAGTTGCAGCCAGAGAGAGGAGTGAGAATATGTGAGAGAAACAACTTTGCAGACACCAAGGTCAGTGAAGAAGGAGGGGGAGGAGGTGCTCCAGGCACCGGAGCAGAGATTCCCCTGCAGCCTGTGGTGAAGACCATGGTGAGGCAGGCTGTCCACCTGCAGCCCATGGAGGTTAACAGTGGAGCAGATATCCACCTGCAGCCCATGGAGGACCCCATGCCGGAGCAGGTGGATGCCTGAAGGAGGCTGTGACCCCGTGGTAAGCCCACACTGGAGCAGCTTTGCTGGCAGGACTTGTGTCCCTGTGGGGGGGACCCACGCTGGAGCAGTCTGTTCCTGAAGGACTGCACCCCATGGAAAGGACCCA
>NW_008795017.1:1698523-1707453 GCF_000699145.1 Aptenodytes forsteri
TGTGATGAACTGACTGCAACCCCCATTCCCCATCCCCTTGCACTGCTGGTGGGGAGGAGGTAGAGAATTCAGGAGTAAAGTTAAGAAGAAGGGAGGGGTGGGGGGAAGGTGTTTTAAGATTTAGTTTTTATTTCTCATTATCCTACTCTGATTTGTTTAGTAATAAATTAAATTCATTTTTTTCCCCAAGTCAAGTCTGTTTTGCCCGTGACAGTAATTGCTGAGTGATCTCTCCCTGTCCTTATCTTGACCCACGAGCTTTTCGTTATACTTTCTCTTCCCTGCCCAGCTGAGGAGGGGAGTGATAGAGCAGCTTTGGTGGGCACATGGCGTCCACCCAGGGTCAACCCACCACAGTCTCAAAAAACTGCTAAGCTCCAGTTCATATTGAAATACTTGTATGCCAAAGCCTTACAGTGTGAAATTTGGGCAGAGGTCCCAGGGTGGGAGTTGCTAAAAAAGAAATCTTTGTATGGTTCACTATGAGAAAAATCTCATGAAAATGGATGTGTTAATGTGTGTAGTCACTGGTAATTCTTTGCCTCAAAATATCATTATAAAAATAACACATAAATGTTTTTCTCAGTCTCTTAAATGAATCTTAAGAAAATAGTCTACAAACTGTCTGTAATATTAAGATTGTATAAATATAAAAATGAGAGAGAAAGGGATAATTCACCTCCAGCATTGCAGATGGTCCATAAAGAGTGCTATATGTGTTTTGTTTTATTCTTTTACAATTTCCTTACTTCTTGTGTGGGCCATCTACCCCATTTCCATGTAAAAGGTTAATGGAACTCTATGCTTGCTAAAATGAAGGAAGAAAATGGAGATTTTATAGACCTTTCAGCCGTCTATGCAAAGACAGCAATCTGAACTGTATTCTTTTCTACCTTATAGTTTGTGCTACCTGTGGTTCCCACATAGATCAACATTAAAACCCCTCTTGGATTTCCGGATTGGGCTCAGAATGATTTTCAGGCATAATTTTATACAAAGGCTGCTAAAAATATGAATAATATATGTCTATTACTCCAACTCTGCAGGCCACATTTGAGACACATAAATACTATTGTTATTTTATTTTTCTTAGATAGAGCTATGAACAGTTACTAGTGAGCATATTTTAAGACCGGGTGAATTTTTATATGCTCAGCAGTAGTATTTCTGCAGAGATTTAATGAAGATTCCAGTCCTTATACCCTAAATCTTTATTTTACACATTTTTAGGAGCTTTATAGTCTAGAATATTTCATTGTTCAGTAGGGGCCTGAAGGCAGTTGGCATCTTTGCAGTGATTTTAATGAGCTTTGGGTCAACTTTACTATGTTCTGGGAAAACAGGGTATTCCTGGGTGACAACACAAATTCAGATTTTGAGTAAAAGTAGACTTTCAAAGAAGTTAAGGCAAAAAAGACTATTATAATAATTTAATTTTCTATCCAGTATAACACAGACTATAATATCACACACAAATGACTACATCAGACCATGTGGGAAATATTGAATTGAACTCGTGAAAAAGAAGATTATAAAAGGGACTGTGGAGCAATGAAGATAATGGACAGAGAGAAAAATGAAACTGTTATGAGGTGGTAGAAGTGCAACTCCTCAAGTGGTCTTCCTCAAGGATAGACCTTACAATGCATTCCAGGTAATATTTTTATTGGCTACTGTGACATCTAGACTATGCACATATACTTTCCAAGTTCTACTCTCATCTACCACTCCTCAGCGGGACTAGGAATCATCATAAACGTCCCAGAAGGTACCATGACAGTAGTCCAGATTTGACTGGATGGGAAAATTCAGGGGCTTTTGCCTCTTACAGCATCTCAAACATTAACCCATAAGGCAGAAGTGATGACTTGACACTTTAGAACCCCCCCCACCTGAATATTGGCCAGTTCCTTACAGCATGAGATGTGGTGTTGAGGAACCTAAGAAAAGGCAAAAATGCAAATATCAGGATCACAACCCTGATTTTCAGGAGACCAGACTTGGACCTGTTCAGGGATCTGCTTGGAAGAGGCCCATGAGATATAGTCCTGGAAGTGAGTCCAGGAGAGCTGGTTGATTTTAAAGGACCATCTCCTCCAAGCTCAAGAATGAACAATTCTGAAACACAGAAAACAAAGCAAAGGCAGCAGGAGGCCTGTATGGATGAACAAGGAGATCCTGACAAAACTCAAACATAAAAAAGACACGTATAAGAAGTGGAAGCAGGGTCAGGTCACCCAGTAGCAATCAAGGACAGTGTCTGGTCATACAGGGATGAGGATAAGAAAGACAAAGTCCACCAGGAGTTTAATCTCCTGAGGGATATGAAGGGCAAGAAGGGGCCCTTCCATGGGCATATCAGCAACAAAAGGAAGACTAGGAAAAATATGGACCTGCTACTAAATGTGTCAGGGAACCTGGTGAAAAGGATACAGACAAGACCAAGGTAGTCGATGCCTTCCTTACTTTTACTGCTAAGATTTGCCTCCCAGGCCCTTGATACCAGTGAGAAGGTCTGGTGCAAGATATACCTTTGTTGGAGGGGGATAAGGATAGGGAACGCTTAAATAAGCTGACCACATACAGGCCTATGGGAAAGTATTACCAACAGGTCGAGGGGAGTGATCCTTCCCCTCTACTCAGCATTGGTGAGGCCACATTTGGAGTCTTGGGTCCAGTTCTGGGCTCCCTGGTATGAGAGAGACATGGACATACTGGAGAGAGTCCAGCAAAGGTCTGCAAAGATGATAGACTAGAACATCCGACATGAGGAGAGGCTGAGGGAGCTGGGACTGTTCAGCCTGAAGAAAAGAAGGCTTAGGAGGATCTTAGCAAAGTGTATAAAGACCTGATGCAGAGGAATAAAGAAGATGGAGCCAGGCTGTCTTCAGCGGTGTTGAGTGACAGGAAGAGAGGCACTGGGCACAAATTGAATTAGTGGTAATTCCACTTAAACATAAGAAAAATTCTTTTTCCTGTGAGGGTGGTCAGCCACTGCAACAGGTTGCTCAAAGAGGTTGTGGAGACTCCATCCTTGGAAATATTCAAAACCCAACTGGTCAAGATCCTGGGCAACCTGCTGTAGTTGACCCTGCTTTGAGCAGGGCTGTTGGACTAGGTGATCTCCAGAAGTACCTTCAAACCTCTGCAATTTAGCGATTCTGTGAAGACAGCATGGCAGAGTTGCCATCAGTGTGCTGTATATCACCTCCAAGACATTGTGTGCCTTCACAAAAATTTCACAACACAGCCACACAGTCAGGAGACTGTATTTTTTTTCTTATTTGTTTGTTTGTTTGTTTCTTGTTTACTATGCTATGCTTTAATGCCATAACTGTTCCAAAGTCCTTGCAAAGAGTACAATCCCCACCAGAGCCAGTGTCACTGCAATATTTACAAGCAGAAAGTCACTTAGGTGGACCAATGTCACAACAAACATTCCTTCCCTCTCTTCCTGACATTTTAGCTTTCTCTTGAATTTCTAGATCTGGCATTACTGATTAAGCTTGAGGATACTAAATGACTCAAATCTGCCTAGTAACAACTTGTATCTTAACTTTCGTAAGAGTCAGCAACACTACACCTGATTGGCTAACATCATGCACCTACAAGATTTTGTTTCTTCATAGCTAATGTGTAGTCATTATCATTTGGGTCGAATGAACTGACTTTTTTTTTTTTTTTTGGTCAGTCAACAGAGAAAGGGAAAAAGGGTAAATACAGTTGATCACTGGTATGAAAAAATATGCAGATTGGTCCCTTCCACATCCTCCTCCCCTGTGGTAGCCTGTCCATCCCCTGTGTCTTTCCCCCCTCAGGCATGAGTTGTGGTACTTACAGGAACTTGTGGGATAACTGTCAAACTCAGGACAAATATTTGTGATCAGCAGTGACACTGATGGGGAAAAATGGCATACTACTGTTTGTCTTGGAAATCTTTCCTGTCACTATATGTGCAGGGTGGGGAAAAGAAAGTTTTAATTTATCTTCTAGTTTGTCTTTGTCATGGAGGATAATTGCTGAAGCTCAAGTAGCTTTTCAAATAACCAAGAACATTCTGATTTTCAGATCAATTATCTCATTTTGACGCAGTTAGATTTTATGAAATTTTTATATGGCATCGGAAACATGAGGGACTTAGACTAGGATGTGGTTTTGTATTAAAGAGAACAGAACATTTCTTTTGCATCTAGCCGGACATCCAAACTGCAACTGTCAGTTGGAGTACGTGAAGGAGTTGCCAGGAAGTGACGCCGTACTACCTATCAGCTGAGCCTTGGGAACTGGTTGTGTGCATGCTCTCACCCTGCAGTCAAACTGATGTAATGTGACTTCGCCTAGACACCAAGACAAAACAAGCTAACCTAATGGTTCCTATAACTTAAGAGCATGCATTCAGCTACGGTGGGTCAGCTGGCATCCATTACAGTTTTTACTTTGGCAGTTCGTTCCTGACTCTCAGGCTTGGGTTAAAGAAAGGTTGGAATATTTTGCAGGATGGGTTGAAAGGAACACCACTTGCCTTTTTCCTGTCATGTGTGACAAAATAGTTGGTCCATGCTTTGGAGGCAATGATTCAGGATTGTGTGATATTATTCTAATACACTGAAACAGAAACAGTAAATAACAATTACAGCAAAAGCTTAGCTTAGCTTTTGCTGTTGGGGAGATGACAGACTATAAAAGAAGACTGATATTCAATATGTTATAATACTGTTGCATATTCTAACACAAAAGAATTATATTGCTATTTAACTCTGGATGGCCTTTTCAGAAGTGGTTTGATATTACAGCATTAAATGAAAGGACATCAAGTTTTTCAGAGAATTTAACTAAAGGGCAACTCCATGACAGATGGCCTGAAAGCAGAATAGAAAATGGCAGGATGGTAAAATTTATCAGAAAGTGTAATTAGCCTGCTACAGTCCAGATTCCAATAAGAGAGGTGAGAAAAGCTGAACACATGCATAAAAGAAATTCACTTGCCGACACTCCTTCCCTACTTCTGAGTCAGTCTAGGTGCTGGTATCTGTTTGGGGGGCTGAATCCAGCAGCCCAAGAGAGATAAGAATGCTGAGGCTATGTGCGCCCGGGTCCAACCTGTAGCAAGGCTGAGCATGTATTACCAGTAGCCACACGCACACAGAGCACACATATACATCATGTATATACATATATACATGTCTGGCTGCACAGAAAACACAGGCAGACACAGAGAACACTAACCCACACCCCCCCCCAGCCACATCCTGTTCCCCTCTCTGGCTGGTCCATTGGTGAGGAAAAAAAAAAAACAAAAACATATATATATATAAAATGTGGATTGCTCCAGTAGCTGGGCTCAGACACTCTGCCCAGTAGCTGTCCCCTGGATCCCAGTCTCCCCAGTTGCTGGCACACAGACGTACGAACTCTGAGGCTGCAGTCCTGTTCCAATTGCTGGTATAGACTCTCTTGCTCACAAATACACCCCCCTACCCCCACCCCCACCCCCCACGCACTAGCTGGGAAACCTCTGTCCCTTTGTCCTCTCCAGCTCCTCCCATGGTTTCACACACCTCTGGCTCCCTCTGGCCATGTCACCTACTCACCAGCTAGTCTGGTTTGAGCTTCATGAGTGCTCACACTCACTCACACACCTGCACTTGCTCCAGTTGCTGGCTCCACAGACACATGGATCCTTATGACCTGAGGTCCCACTCTAGTTGCTGGCATTTAAATCCAGTAACTCTGGCACCCGGGCACCTGGGCCATCTGATCCGTGGTCTGACTCCAGTTGCTGCACTCACAGCTGTCTACAAACACATGCACAGAGAATAGTTTCTCACCCATGAAAAAGAGTTAGAAAGGAATTAAATAAGATGATAGGGCAGATTGCATGGCCAGACAAGTGTACTGATCAGCAAACCATTTACACATAACAGGCCCTTTCTTATCCGTTTACACTTCTATTTTCCCATGCTTGTTTCTCCCCAAATCACCTACATCCATCCTCTTCCCTGCCTTTGCTTTCAGCCATAAGCATACCATAAGTTTTGGGCAATCCTGAAATGTTCTTCTCTTGCATGCCATACTGTGTTCCATACCCCTAAGCAGTGTCGTGGTTTAAGCCCAGCTGGCAGCTGAACACCACACAGCCACTTACTCACTCACCCCTGGTGGGATGGGGAGGGAATCAGAAGGGTAAAAGTAAGAAAACTCCTGGGTTGAGATAAAGGCAGTTTAATAGGTAAAGCAAAAGCCGTATGCACAAGCAAAGCAAAACAAGGAATTCATTCACCACTTCCCATCGGCAGGCAGGTGTCCAGCCATCTCCAGGAAAGCAGGGCTCCATCATGCATAACGGTTACTTGGGAAGACAAATGCCATCACTCTGAACATCCCCCCTTTCCTTCTTCTTCCCCCAGTTTTATATGCTGAGCATGACATCGTATGGTATTGTTGTGGTTTAACCCAGCAGGCAGCTAAACACCACACAGCTGTTCCTGACTCCCCCCTCTACCAGTGGGATGGGGGAGAGAATCGGGGAAAAGAAAGAGCAAAATTTGTGTTTTGAGATAAAGACAGTTTAATAGGACAGAAAAGGAAAGGAAAATAATAATAATAATAATAATAATATGCAATTGCTCACCACCCGCCAACCGATGCCCAGCCAGTCCTTGAGCAGTGGTCACCGCCCCCCAGCCAACTCCCCCCAGTTTATGTACTGAGCATGACGTCACATGGTATGGAATGTCCCTTTGGCCAGTTTGGGTCAGCTGTCCTGGCTGTGCCCCCTCCCAGCTTCTTGTGCACCCCCAGCCTTCTCAGTCAGTAGAGAATGAGAAGCTGAAAAGTCCTTGACTAGTGTACACACTACTACTTAGCAACTAAAACATGGGTGTGTTATCACATTATTCTCATGCTAAATCCAAAACACAGCATCATACCAGCTACTAGGAAGGAAATTAACTCTATCCCAGCCAAAACCAGTCTCATTGACTCCTCTTGATGGGTTTCATGCATGGAGAATGGTGATGATGGCTCTCCTGGGACAGCCATGGGAGGGGCTCCGACAGGGTGTCCCCTTCCTCTGAGTCTTTAAGTTGGGCTTCCACCTGGCTTTGTGCCCCTGTGTGCCTCTGGGCTTGTGGAAATACTCCCCTATATTGAGTATGATGAAAATAAAGTGCAGTCTGTGCACAGAACTTCTGTATAATTTCTTCATCTTAACCGAAAGTAAATGTTTGCCAAGTTACAGCCTCTATTTGTTCTGTGTTCAGACTCCCACTGTGTAACAAACTGTGAAACAACTATGGGATTAGGAATGAACTGATGAGAAAAAATATTGGGTCCTATTTATCCTTCTTTGCAAATCAAGTTCAAGAATACAAATAAATTTTTCTGACATACACCATTCTTTAACTTTCTGGAATTTCCCTTCCCTCCTTCTATGTATCCTGTATGGCAGGATACATAGGATATGTATCCTCCAAGGGAGTTTTTGCATTGACTTCTGTGAACTTCAGATGAATTTTTAAGTCTCTTGGTGTCTCTATCTGGATAACACTTTGAAGTCGTGCTAGTCTTATCAATAACATGGTGTCTAACTCAATCTGGAATGATGCTGCATCTTGTAAGTACAACTGTTACTAAATGCTATTATATTAAACCAACAGTTTGATGGCATTTGAAGGTATGCCAATTAGGAACCATTTTCTTCACACAGTTAGCTGAAATTTTAGACTAATTCAAAGTTATGTCCCTCTCCATGTTGTGAAATCAATGTTCTGCCATGCATGAAATCACATGCGGCTCAGTGGCACTTCTGGTTGTGCAAAGGAGGGAGAAGCATATCTTTTCAAGAAGGCAGGGAACCTGTAAAGCATGAAGGAATTTATGCACGATGAAAAATTATATGCTTTTCTTCACTGGGGAAAAAAAGCAATCAAATTGGAAAAATGTGGAATCTGATCTAAACTAACATGAAATCGGTGTAATTTATATTTAAGTGTTCCGTGAGTATACTCATCACTGAGCCAGAGTAGTCCAGGCAATTCATATTAAATGTGATGGAATAACAGCTATTTCTATAGAGACTAAAATTACAAATATATAAATGATTCCAGTCATATCAAAGAAGGTCCTTAGACCTTAATATTAGGGACTAGAGAGTTCCCTTGAAAGAAACAGTAAGCATTTATTTTCCAACTCCAGAACACTATTTACCTTTATTTAACATAAGTAAGTTTAATTTGCTTTTGTCCCAGAAAACATTTTGTTTTGTGTAGAGGAAAATTACATCTTGTAGTGTATTCATTTTTCCTTGGAATCTGTTAGAGGACTTTAGATATTGGACAATGAAGAAGATTTACAAGACAACAAGACTTTTGAAAAGATATTTATACAAACATTGTAACTTAAAATTATTTTAATAAAATATTTGTAAGATCATTGTGCCTCTATTTATGTTGCACACGTAGAAATTATGTAATTATGAGTATGTAAAACAGATTATTTGCATTATGCAGGAGAACTGATTTAAGAACTATTTCTTTGAAACTTTCTGTGGTTTAGTGTTTTATTTATTTTTAAAGCAAGAAAGAATGTCAACTCTATAACTAATTCTTAGTTTCTGCTTAAGTCAAACTGTGAATTCCTATTACGATTTCTACATTACCAGTCAAAACTGAACCTAGTAAAATCAATAAGAAATTACAAACTAAGCTCTGTATAATTGTCCTGGTTTCGGCAGGGATAGAGTTAATTTCCTTCCTAGTAGCTGGTACAGTGCTGTGTTTTGGATTTAGGATGAGAACAAAGTTGATAACGCACCGATGTTTTAGTTGTTGCTAGGTAATGCTTACACTAGCCAAGGACTTTTCAGCTTCCCATGCTCTACCGACTGAGAAGGCTGGAGGTGCACAAGAAGCTGGGAGGGGGCACAGCCA
>NW_008795017.1:1715083-1721395 GCF_000699145.1 Aptenodytes forsteri
TGGGGGGGAGTGAGCAAGCGGCTGCGTGGTGCTCAGTTGCCAACTGAGGTTAAACCACGACAATAATCTAACTGTAATTTGATGGCCAATGACTTTAAGATGCATGTGTGAGCTGAAAGTTAACATTGGTGAGAAGCTGAAGGGAGAGAATTATTCTATCACTTAAAAAGAGTGTCTACGAAGGCCCATTGGCAATAACTGTAATTTGATGGCCAATGACTTTAAGATGCATGTGTGAGCTGAAAGTTAACATTGGTGAGAAGCTGAAGGGAGAGAATTATTCTATCACTTAAAAAGAGTGTCTACGAAGGCCCATTGGCAATTCTGTTTTTTTTGCTGTATTGAAGCTGATGAAGACCCTGATCTTCTAAAATAGATCAAAGTGACAATTCACTTTGTACAAACGTACATTTGTCTACACCAGGAATGTGCATTTTACTCTTTTATTCTTTTGTTTGCAACTACTACTCTAGTCACATATGGAGAAAACTGTTTTCTGCTGCATTTAGAACAGATGTTTAAATTATTTTAAAATATTCATAAAATAAAAACTGTGCTATGATTGAGTCCAAACATGGATTCAGGGTCAAGGACCCCACAGACAAGGTGGAGAGGAGAGTAACCACAACGGACAATGCATCAGAAATGGTTACAGACAAAGCAGCATAGAAATTGCTGTGGTGACAGACACGTGGGGAAGTAGGACACTGCAGATGAGCTTATAATTATGAAGGGGGGAACATATGACAGAAAAAAGAATTAGAAGAGTGTGAAAGGATTTTTTTTTTAACAAGAATTGTTTAATGTTTAAAAATTAGAATAATTTTAAAGGGTAATAATTAAGAATGAAATATGAGTAATTTTTTTGAAAATGTGCTCAATTTTTACCTCTTTAACTTCTAACTTCTTGAGAAGAGGGAAGAAAAAAAAAGCTCCTCCAAATATTCTTCTTGTAATTTTGCCCAGAGCAACCTGGAGCTTAGTTTGTATCTTTGTTAAAATCCATTTAGAGGTTGCATGTTAATCTGTTCTTGTAGGAAAGGAAAGAGAAAGAGAAAGGGAAAGGAAAGGAAGGGAAGGGAAGGGAAGGGGAATATCAAGGCATATTTCATATAGATTCTCGTTATGCATTCATTGCAGGATTTAAAAAAAAAAGTATTTCTGGAACTGAAATCACAAATTTGCTGAGTTTGTATTTTCTACTGATATATCCACAGAAGTAAAAAAATAATAAACAATTGCTTCAGTTATGTCTCCATAATACATTCATTTTGGTTTTACAAATCATTCCTGTAATTGCTTTTACAAAAATAACAATTTATATAACAACTGAAAAATTTTCAGTGTTGTTGGCACTGTAAAGAAAGTTCTAAGTGCGTCCAACAAAACTGTACATTTATTCTAAGTTATTTTTAGCTTATTTAAAAAACAATATACAATATTCATTGGTTAAGATGAATAAAAGCATCCTGGAAATGCAGAAGATTTACTGTTTTCCTCAAGGCATCCTAAGTCTTCATTAAACATTGACACCCTTCCTGCTGGTCTAAATAGTCTTTTGTCGTATATCCTCTCTGTGTTAGATCACTTTATGCTGACACATAGATTCAGCAAGGAAATGTAAGTGATTATGAGATACTTCTGTTTGTACCACCGTATATCCAACAACATTTGACCCTAACTCTTCTCTAAGAAATAGTATCTTGAACAACATAGTGGATTCAGTATGTTCTAGATCAGTTTTATTACAGTCTGAGGCAGCAGTGTCACCTACTGAATGAGTAACACATCTTCCTGCACTATTTACATTTTTGCTGACATCAGAGCTCTGACCCATAGACCTTCTGCTGAAGAATCTCTTTAACAGCTGCTTGCAAGAGTCAGTTGCAGCTAGTTGGCACAGTCTTGCTACATAAACTAATCAGATACAATCCAAACACCTGATGAGCAGTTCTTGCTTTTGAACAATTGCTGAACAACATATCTATTTCACTTATAAAAAACTAATGAATGTAAGTAATATAGGACTCTGTTGAGCTGCTAAAAGTAAGAGGATTTTTTTTTTCTCACAGCACAGAATCACACTCCTGACATTGCAATGAGAACTTGATATCCACAAACAGGCTGCTCTTTTTTTTTTTTTTTTTTAATTCCAGCTGTTTTGTTATTGGCAATGCTACTAGTCTTTCATATATAAGTGATAAAAACACGTTCACAAAAGTTGACCTTGTGATCTTGGTGCTTGGCTAGATATCACGTTAGCACGCGTGGTGTGTTTATCTCATAGTAGCAGGATGCTGAGGCAACTGCTGTCCCAGATCTCCTGGAGATCCCCAGCTCCTCTCTTCCTTGTCTGACTCCTCCACACATCCAGATCAGCCAGTATTCTTTTCTTTAAAAAACTGCTTGCCCAATCTTATAACATGCTCTACAACTAGGCTGGATGTGCAAAGGGTCTCAATAGCTTAATCTTTTTTTTCCTATCGTTGTTATACAAACGTATTTTAAAATCTCTCTGAAAGGGAAAATTTTCATAGTTCTCCACAGTTCTTCACAGTTAAAATGAAGTTATTCAAAGGTTCCAAACTGACACTTCTGGAAACTGATGTCTTCAGTTCTACTAAATAGTATGTAGAGTACTTTGGTTTGTATTCTCCCTGTCAGTATGAAACAGCCATGTCCAGGTGAGAATGCCTTTATCAGGCAGTTCATTCGGGCAGGCAGAGAAGCATCAGCCAGAAGAGAGTCCTGGAGGTTTTTCAGTCTGGCCTCTCACTTGAAATTATTGCTAGCACTAGGTAAAGTCAGTCTGCATTTTCTCTAGCCAAGGTTTGAAGACCTCCAAGGATGGAGATAACCTGTTCCAGGGAGGCATTACTCTAGTGATTTCTATTTAACTGAGAAGTCTTTCCTGAGATAGAAAGATTCATTACAGAAAAGACAGCAGGACCAGAGCTTTTCTGTAATGATGGTTTTGTAATACCCATGTCTGTCAAACTTTCATATAAACTATACATGTCCAACATTGCCAGTGCATTCTGCATTTAAAGCTAATAAGAGGGGAAGAGATATTTGTATATTGCTTTATCAAACCTCGATGGCTAGATGACACAATTCAATTTACCCCCAACAGAAAAATGTTTAATTTATTAACTTAGCAAGGCTGAATATTTATACCAAGTTTGTAATAATAATGGTTATTCAAGTTAGTACAGGTGGCCCACACTGATAACTGTGTAATAATCAACTTGGGGACTTAGCTGGTATCTATATCTTTCTATCTACCTGTCTCCCTGTCTGCTGAATTCTATTTCATATTCAAGAAACAGATGGGATGCCAGCAGGAGTTAGGGGTCAAAATTCTACATTTAACACTTTCTTAATTTTTTTTTTAGATAATGTACTGAACTCTGGTGTTGTCTTAGCACTACTGAATGATCAAGCCCCAGTCTCTGAAAAAAATAATGTCCTCTAATGCTGATATACCTTTCCAGATTATTTAACTCATGAAATTTCAGAGGAAAGAACTTACATGATGAAATATAATATAATCACTTTATCTCTGTCGCTAGGGTCTGCAAACATGACATTTATTGATTTTATGAAGCTCTAAAGGCATTTTATATTTAATATCTCATAAGAAAATACTTTTAAGAAAAATAAATTTGGAAACTTTCTTCACCTCTTTTGCTCCCATGTTAAGGAAAACCACTAATGTAGGCACAATAACATGCCTGTTTTATATAACCATTTTGTCTATTTTATGAAAAGGCCTAGATTATACAGTGAAGGATAAAATATATAACATGAGAAAAAGACACAGACAAAAGAAACCCAAGGAATCTATAACACCAATTTCTAATAAGATTGAAGAAAGACAAACTATGTGAATACGTGGCTTGCTTTGGACATTTCCAGTGAGCAAACTGGTATTTCCATAGATGTAGAAGATATCAGAAATATCCTGGTTAAAGGAGGGGAGGGGTTACCATAGATTTACTAAAAAAGCAAATTTTCATGCAAAAGAGATTACTACAGGAAAATAGTGGTTTGGGTAATTTTCAGTTGTATGTATCACTCCTGAAACAATTTAAAAAAAATCCATTACTCTTGAGAGACTTATGACCCACCTAATAGCATATAATGATTATATATTTTAGCAAAAAATTGAAAGTGATTTAGAAATAGTTTCAGGGCAAGAGTGATATCCAAAATAAAGCTGAACATGTGAACTTGTTGCTTTAAAAGCAGAAAATGCCTGCCTTATATGTTCTTTTTTTTTAATCTAACAGCACTAATTTTTGATAGAATGTTTGCACATGGAAATCATTGACAGGATGTGCAAATTGTACCTGATGAATTTGATCTGTGACTCACTGGCTTATCAATGTTGATTGGAAAATATAACCTGTACTACAGAAAATATAATACACTCATCTCTGTGACTGAGTAGTCAGAAAAATCCATTGAAAATAAATGGTTCATTTTATACATTTAGTACAAGGTGCATTTCCCCTCTCCCACAGATCATGAGCTAGATTTTTTGACCCTGATTCAGCAAGGTACATAAGCCCACACATAACTTAAGCAACATTTTAAATTAAGTACAAAGTGAATATTTTGGTGCCTGGAATAGGACATTTAAAGGCCGATGTGTAATAAAAGCTCCACAAACCTGTGTTCCGGGCTGCCCTTGGGGCTACACAAGGGAGAACTTACATGACATGCCTCAGTCACTCTGTGGGCTCATTGGTACAAGGTAAACGTGCTTTTTCTCTACCTTGCCCTTTCCACCTCTATTCCTCTCCCTGCAGTCCCATGTGTCCCATTTACTGATTCCAACATTCATTTTGCAGTTGAATCCATTAAGTAAACTGACCAAACAGACTTTTTCCTTTTTTTTTTTTATACTGGGTTAGTTCTCTGTCTGCTTAGTCCCACTCAATCTGAGGTGCAAGCACAACGGACAGGAAGGTGAGTATGTAGCCCATGGAAGGGGCAAAAAAAGAAGTGCAAATTTAGACTAGCAATGCCATTAGTTGTAATTCTGATCTGAAATTCACTGGATGTCTTGCTGTTCAACTTGAAATAACCTTTAGTAACTGAATGTCATCTCCTAAAGATGCACAGATGCTGTTCCCTGGTTTGATAGGCAGAAGCAAAAGCAGGAAAGAGCAAGTTATCTGCCATCTTTTAATTAAAAAGAAAAAAAAAAAAGTTTTTGCAGTAACTGAAGTAATTCCTGTGGAGCAGCTGAAGTGTCTACTTCCAGAAGTCCCATCCAAAGTCACATAAAATCAATTTTTAGAAATTAGAAAACCCCAAATATTTTGACAGGGCAGACTTCCCACAGTCTGATGACCTCCAGGCTTGTTAAATGAATTTTTTTGTTGAGGGAAAAGACATTTTTCAGTAGAGGTATCTAAAGGATAAAATGGGATGTGTTTATACTGCAGTTACTGTAGTGAGAATACTCTTGGTGTTTTCAGCAGGCCTTTGATCATAGAATCATAGAACCATACAATCATTTAGGTTGGAAAAGACCTTTAAGATCATTGAGTTTAACCGCTAACCTAACACTGCCAAGTCCAACACTAAACCATGTCCCTAAGCACCACATCTACACATCTTTTAAATACTTCCAGGGATGGGGACTCAACCGCTTCCCTGGGCAGCCTGGTCCAATGCTTGACAATCCTTTTGGTGAAGAAGTATTTCCTCACGTCCAATCTAAACCTCCCCTGGCGCAACTTGAGGCCATTTCCTCTCGTCCTATCGCTTGTTACTTGGGAGAAGGAACCGACACCCACCTCACTACAACCTCCTTTCAGGTAGTTGTAGAGAGCGATGAGGTCTCCCCTCAGCCTCCTCTTCTCCAGACTAAACAGTCCCAGTTCTCTCAGCCGCTCCTCAGAAGACTTGTTCTACAGACTCTTCACCAGCTTTGTTGCCCTTCTCTGGACACGTTCCAACACCTCAACGTCCTTCTTGTAGTGAGAGGCCCAAAACTGAACACAGTATTCGAGGTGCGGCCTCACCAGTGCCGAGTACAGGGGGACAATCACTTCCCTACTCCTGCTGGCCACACTATTTCTGATACAGGCCACGATGCCATTGGCCTCCTTGGCCGCCTGGGCACACTGCCGGCTCATATTCAGCCAGCTGTCAACCAGCACCCCCAGGTCCTTTTATGCTGGGCAGCTTTCCAGCCACTCTTCCCCAAGCCTGTAGCGCTGCATGGGGTTGTTGTGGCCCAAGTGCAGGATCTGGCACTTAGCTTTTTTGAACCTCATACAATTGGCCTCGGCCCAT